>NW_028155725.1:834004-846504 GCF_963454915.1 Gymnoscopelus microlampas | reverse complement strand
TTTGTTTTGTTGGATTCTCCTTTCTCACTGTGTAAGGCTGTGTATTGAATAGCTCCACCTGTAGAGTGCGAAGGTCCCTGGTTCAAATCCCATTCATTACAGTTTACATTTAAATTGCATTGTACAAAACATGACCCTGTTAATTCAGACATGTGCAATTTTTAGACAATAACATGAAATGTTTTTGAGAGTAGTTGTTTTTTATAGGGATGTCCGATATTATCGGCCTCCCGATATTATCGACCGATATTAGCATAAAAATTGATATCGGGAAAATATCGGTATCGGTTTTTGAAAAAAAAAAATTATATTTTTTTTATTTTTTTTTTGCTTTATAAATAAGTTACAGGAGTTCTTACTGTATATGGTGTGTGTGATATGAAATTTGAGCTTACCCTAATCACAATAATCCCCGCATATATCGGTATCGGTTGATATCGGTATCGGTAATTAAGAGTTGGACAATATCGGTATATCGGTTATCGGTAAAAAAGCCAATATCGGACAACCCTAGTTTTTTATGTATGACATACTTTCTTGTGAAAATAGCCGATCTACAATCTCACACATTTTTAGATAGCAACGCGTTGTGAGCTTGTAGATCGACTATTTTCACTAGTTTCCATTCCGAAATATATTGAGCAGTTTGAAAAACATTTAAACCAAGGATTTCTGAGCAATTTCCGTGAAAGTGTGTCATGTGTGTGAAATCCTTTTTCATCAGTTTGGGTCTGTTGGCCCAATGGCTTAATCATCTGCCTTGATACCACAGGGTGGCTGGTTCAAATCCCACCTCATGCAGACTTCAACTCAATTGCATTGCACACAACATGATTCTATCAATGAATAAACATGCAATTGATAAATGAAACGCTTATTGAGAGTAGTTATTTTCAATGTATGACGTACTTCATTCCCTCTTTTGTTTTGTTTTGTTGGATTCTCCTTTTTCACTGACTAAAGCTGTGGATTGAATAGCTTGATCAATACACTGTTAGTCTCATGTGCCGAAGGTCCCTGGTTCAAATCCCACTCGTCACAGTTTACATTTAAATTGCATTGTACAAAACATGACCCTGTTAATTCAGACATGTGCAATTTGATGCATGTTCACTTCTTCTCTCACTGCCTCTCTCTCTCTCTCTAACTGCCTCTCTTCTCTCTCTCTAACTGCCTCTCTTTTTCCTCTCTCTCTCTCTCTCTCTCTCTCTCTCTCTCTCTCTCTCTCTCTCTCACTCACACTCTCTCTCTCACTCACACTCTCTCTCTCTCTCTCTCTCTCTCTCTCTCTCTCTCTCTCTCTCTCTCTCTCTCTCTCTCTCACACTGCCTGTCTCTCTCTCACTGCCACTGCCTCTCTCTCTCTCTCTCTCTCTCTCTCTCTCTCTCTCTCTCTCTCTCTCTCTCTCTCTCTCTCTCTCTCTCTCTCTCACTGCCTCTCTCTCTCTCTCTCTCTCTCTCTCTCTCTCTCTCTCTCTCTCTCTCTCTCTCTCTCTCTCTCTCTCTCTCTCTACTATTCTCGAAACCGCTCATTGCTGCTTGCAGCTATATTTAAGGTTTCGAGAGCCTATCAGGCTTCGAAGCCTTATTACATCACTTGGCTTTCCTCTTCCGCCGGTTTTGGCAGTTCTGGCCTAACCGCGTGGTCACTTTTTACGAAACTCGGCAATATGGTAGAGGGCTCTGCCAAACGGCGAAGACCCGAAACTCACAATCATCGGCCAAAGGGTGGCGCTGTTTGACCTACAGCCATGAAACTTCAATACACACATGCGTCTCTTCATGCCGAACAACTTTCACAGTCTGACTTTTGACCTCTCTAGACAGGATCTGAGCACAGAGCAGCAAATAGAAACCCCGCGGGGGTTTCTGGGGCTGTAAGACACCGCGTTGACCTGAGAGTGAACCACCTCTGGATGGATGCATCTTTCCGACGTGGAAAAAACAACAACGCCACTTAGTTTAAAGATTTGATGAATGGACACTGGTTGATACGGGTGTTGTCATCATCCTCTAACTCAAGGTAAATATCATGACTTCTTCAAAGTAGCCTACTTTTGTAATTCAATTGGTAGTCTTTCTTTAGGCATGGTTCACATGACGCTCGTCCGTCACAAACGTCATGGAACCACTTGTTCCCGGTTTTTGATTTTTTTACATTCACAACTGCTACATCTACATAAAACGTCAGATTTCAAATATAAAGTGCTGACCCTCATACCATGGATGTAATAAGTTTAGCCGCAAAAGGTTTAAGTATCTGTATATTCCGTATTGTTCAATAAAAAGCTTTTTAATCCGATCGCCGGCCATTTTCTCCTATACTTTCAACAAAGCGACACTACCGGTTGGGAGATGTATTGCACTCTGATACATCACAAAAAAATAATAGAAAATATCCGCCGATCGGATTAAAATGCTTTTTATTGAACAATACGGGAGATATGGGTACTTATCGTGGTCCGGCTCAACTTGTTACATCCGTGGGTCGGGGGTAAGCACTTTATATTTGAAATTTGAACGTTTATGTACATGTGAGAGTTGTAAATGTAAAACAATCTAAAACCAGGAACAAGTGGGTCCATGACTGTCATGTATGACGCGCTCGGTAGTCTTCTGCATGCAATTCATTACCATACAGTTTGTTTTGTGTATTTGTTATGATCCCCATTAGCTGTGCCCTAGTCCACCGCCAGTCTAACTGGGGTCCACATAAAAATATACGTTAAAAAACATTACAAAAAAGTACATTCAACTTTATAGTCCTGTAAAGACATTTTAATAGATCCTGTCCTGTGGATTAAATGGCGAAGTTACTGTCCTGTTATGCAACATTAAGATAAACTTTTAAGGATCACACAAATATAAACATAATTGACCATATAAAACATGAATATAGTATGGTAATGCACACAAGCAAGCAAGTGAGGTGGGAAAAACACTTTGGCTCATCAACAAAGCATAACAAACAAATGGCTGACCAGCATTACATAACTGCATTAGGTATATACTGGCTAGCATTCAACAACCTGTTGTCATGATGTTGCAGATGACTTCTAAAAAAAAACATAAGGCCATAGGAGCTGACATGTGGATGTCAAGGCTGAGGACCTTTGCTGCCACAGGGCTTTGGCCCACTGATGCTGGTAACAGGCCATCCTCAAAGCAGCCCAAATGGCACAGTATTTATACAAAGGTAAAGCTGTTTTATTTTTGTTCATATTTTATCCATTCATCACTTTTTCATAGATTGCTTTAGCTCCATAGACCAACGGGTCTCTGTCACAGGGTGTTCACTCTCCATTCCGACATCTCACCACTCCGACTAGTGGCTTCCGCGTGCGGTTAGGGTTAGGGTTAGGGTTAGGTATAGGGTTCGTCAACGTCGGAAAGGCGACATGTCGGAAAGGAGAAATGCACCCCTGTCACAGTACATTACCCTTACATTTTAAATGTAAATGTAGGTCCAATTTTGATTTCTTACAGATTGAGAAGTGTCCGGTTCTTAAGAGGGGACAGACCACTCTGTTTGGCGGGCCGCAGAAATGCATTTGTGGGTTCCACTTGGCAAAGGTAATCTTAACCACATTTTCTGAAAATGATCTACAGTAAAACATGGTTAGATATTGCACAGTATAAATAAGGATGAATAAGTCATTCATTATAATGATCATCTTTATTGAAAGTCTGTTTGGCATGTAGGTGTGTTCCAGATGTCGGGGGAGGGGGAGAAGTGGCAACACCACCTGTGAAAGATAAACAGCAGAGTTTAGAATGGTTATGCTATAGGTTTGTTTTGTGTCATTTTACTGACAGTCAGTGAAGTGACATAAAATAGACGCATGCAAATGGTAGTCATAGTTATGATAATGGTAACCTGAGTTCTAAGAATGTACATTTCATGGCTATGTTTCTCAACACTTACCTGTCCTCTCCTGTCGCTCACTTCCAGGGTGCATGACAAAAAAAAAGTCCCCGGGGCAAAAACAGCTGCTTTTATGGTTCCGGGAGGGTTCCATCTGATAGAATTGTGCAGGGGGTGGGGCAAATGTTGTAGATTGATGTTTGTTGGTTTTATTGTGGTGTTTGGGGATGGTAGTTAATATAGATAAGTTAAGGAATGTCATTTTGGGGTTTTGATGGTATATTATTGGGTTTTGAATTGGGGGGTATGTGAAATAGGGGATGATAGAGCACCCCTGTGGTTGGTAGCACCTGAGGGTGGGGAGTATAAAAGGCCGCTCTCTGAGCCAGACTGTAAGTAGGTCTGGTCAGGGTAACATGTGCGCGGAATACATGGTTTTATTGTTACGATGTATGTCATGGACGCTGTGATATTTGGAATAAGGGCCCACCATTGTGGTTTGATATATTTCCTGCCTCTGCCTCCTCGTGACCGCACAATCAATCCAACAAGGGTAAAGAGTGGACCGAGTATAGACCCCGGTCAGTCAGTGAAGTATATAGTGTTTAATCTGGGCACTGGACAAGTAAAGCCTGGTTTAACCCCTTGTCATGAATTGCCTTTTTAACCAATGCATTTTCCTTAGGCTTCCAGCAGCACTCTATCTGCCCCTGAAGCTACCGGCAGCACTCAACCTGCCCCCCCTGGAGCAACCAGCAGCACTCCATCTGCCCCTGGAGCAACCAGCAGCTCCCCAGTACCATCAACTACTGTCCTCTCTGTCTCAACAGCTGCCACATCTCATGCTCCCTCTCATTCAGCACGGCCTGTATTAAGACTTGAAACGGTGACTATATACCATGTCCCTTTCATCTTTACATTTTACCATGATAAAGGACATGATTCGATTTTGTGTTGTTTGTAGCCTATAGCCTTTTTTGCTCATTCTGACATTATTTTCCAGTTTGAGAAACGTCGTTTTGGTGGGACCCTCAGTGATGGTATTAAGCCCAACCTTAATTTGGCAAGGAAGCTGTAGTATATTGTAAAAGTGTGAAACATAGTTGGAAGGTCCAGACAAGTACACGTTCCTTAAGTTGGTTTATTGTATAAAACAGAGCACAGAGTACAGGAGTCAGCCTTGCTGCATGGTGTAGCCGTTGGAAGGGGCCGCGTACCAAGATTAAGAGCAAGAGCAAGAGCCAGGTTTCTTTGTCCTCACAGTATTTATATCTAGACTTCACATGTGTGTCTATGCACTTGCATAAGTTGCCTTCGTGTGTGTGTTGGATGTGCACAAAGCTAGGTGTGTGTGCTACAGTACATCTCTTGTGTGTGTGTGTGTGTGTGTGTGTGTGTGTGTGTGTGTGTGTGTGTGTGTGTGTGTGTGTGTGTGTGGGTTACATGTCGCCTTTCCTACATGTCGCCTTTCCGACGTTAACGAACCCTATACCTAACCCTAACCGCACGCGGAAGCCACTAGTCGGAGTGGCGAGATGTCGGGATGGAAGACGGTTACCGTGTGTGTGTGTGTGTGTGTGTGTGTGTGTGCGCGTGCGCTATGCATCTAACGTAAACAGAGGAATGGTACGGGGATCTGGATGAACTCCAGATGTTTGTAAGTGAGCCTGAGTCAGTCATTAATTGTACCTGTCACAATGTTCTACTCTGGCTGGAATGTACAGTACTTATGTACATCGTGAGGCCTTCTACTAAAGACAGTGTGTGTCACCAGTGTCCAGATCCTACAAAGCCTGTGCAGGTTTGATGCCCCATTAATGCTTTTGTATTTGACAATAACTGACATTTTACACTCACATAGTACTGTATCTATATCTCTTAAACTGCCACCTTTGTGTGACACTGTATTTACATTTCTCTCTCCAAGAATCCATCCACTGCCTCCACCACCCACGTTTTTACCCCTGTGAGGACAGCCCCTCCCAAAGCACATCCCTCACCCAGAACCCCAACGTTAATACAGACCACTTCCCCTTTCTCCCTACCACCCTCCTCCACTACCTCTGTGAGACCCAAGGCACCTGTCATTGCTACCTCTGTAAGTGTTATTCAAACACGCATTTAAATATATAGCCTACTGTAAGGACTTGATCATATTTCAATACAGCTTTTGTATTTTTGTATGTGTGTTTGTTACCCTGTGTCACTGTGCCAATCACTGACAGAGTGGACCTGCTGCCACTGGTCCTACCACTGATGCCACCACAGGACCAAGTGTGACCACTTCCGCTGCTGCTCCTCCTGCTCCTCCAGCTGCCGCTACTCTCTGTGCAACTGGATTTGATTTCTGGTTGCCATCAGAAATAAAAAAAAGTATTCCCCAGCAAGACCAGAAGTGGATTGCATCTGCACTGTGGAAAAACCGGTAACCGCCTTCCATTCCGACATCTCACTACTCCGACTAGTGGCTTCCGCGTGCGGTTAGGGTTAGGGTTAGGGTTAGGTATAGGGTTCGTTAACGTCGGAAAGGAGACATGTCGGAAAGGCGACATGTAACCGAAAAACCGTCTGATCCGTGATGATCTACAGCTCTGGTATGAACCACCTGCCCCTCTTGTCATCTACAACCAGTGTCCCACACCAGATCGTTTTTTTAATCACAGACTTCTGGTATGGATGCCGTACAAGTTGTGGCAAGCGAAGTTATTCTGTCCAGATTGTAAGAAGCAGCTAACTGGTGGAGGTATCCATAAAAGAGTGCGGCATGTGCTGGACATTGACCGTTATTACCTTATGATCACCGAGAACCTGAGGTGCACATCTTGTAATAATTCACACCTGTCAACCAGCCAGACCATCTTGGACCAGTTGGACCATCCTCACCGGGCAGAGTTCCGGATGATCGTGACACTCAGGTGAGTAGGTAGTCAATAGCCACGGTTAATCTCTTATTTTATTCAATTTACAGAGGGGCCTAGATCAACTTGTTGTTCCTATGACAATGCATAATTGAATAACAAGCTTTTGAAATATTGCCTTGCACCTTATCACTGTTTTGTTGATACATGATTGGTACATTAACTGTTACAGAATGATTTCTCTCATACTGAAGGTTTGCATGTGACCTTCGTGTCATCCGCATGATGCGAGAGAGGACACTTGGGAACAGCTCTCATCGCCTGTTGATGCAACTAAGGGAGAATCATAGTGAGGAGTGGTTACATCGCCTTAACCGGTATCTTGCAGAATGTGCTGCCTTTATGAAGCCTATGAGCCTTTTCCCAGTGGTATTCCAGGAGCCTCCAGAGCCTTTGTCAGTCCCAACTGACAGGTGGCTTCTCACAGTGTATGGGAAGGACATTATGAGCCGGATGGACCACATAAAGGCCAGCATCACCTCCACATTTGGATCCATATTAAAAATGGACTCCACCAAGAAGGTATGAATATAAATAATCTTATTATGTTGGGACAAGAAAAAAAAATCCAATCTAAAATAAGCTCTATGGCATACCTCAGTCGCAAATGAGATTGGCCAAATCCTCATTAGTGTGCTGACTGACCGGGAAGGAGTTGGTCTAGACCAGATGGCAGGAGATCTGGTTAAAAGGTACCAACAGGCAGGCATGCCTCCCCCAAAGCTCTTGTACGTTGACTGTAACTGCTGCAAGGAAAGAGGTGGTGAGACCCGGGAGGCATGCGTTAATCCTTTTCTCCGACTATGTGGCATCCGCGTGTGGTTAGGGTTAGGGTGCGGGTTTGGTTCGGGTTTACTGTTTAATGTCGGAGCACTGCGCTGTCGGAGGAATGCGCTGTCGGACTAACGTACTGCACCCGTGAGACCCAACTGCAGGCCCGGTTCAGTGGGTGGCCAAACCTTATCGTCCGTCTGTACATTTATCATTTCCTAAGGCGAATGGCTGCTGGCTGCACCACTGATGCACACACCCTGTACCCCACCTTCATGGCCCGTCTGTCCAGTTGCATTTTTGCATGGAATCCAAATGATGTAGCCTTGTTGCGTTTGGCAAAAAGGGCACAACTAAATAAAGAGGGTGTGCCTGGCATAATTGCTAACATGGTTGACAGAAGCATCACCAAAGATGAGCTGGCCCTGTATTGTAAACGTACAACCCGGGGGACAGACACCACAATCTCCCTCATTGACAGCCTGCTGGAGGAACTGATTGGGGAGAAGGGAAAAGACATGATGGGCGTTCCTCTCCTGGACAGAGTGAGGATGGCACACATTTGGCGTACAGAGAGGAAACATGTGAAGTGCATCCAGGACGTGCCAGGTGTGCCTTTATACACAGAGACTGGGAACTCTACCAGAGAGGGCATAGTGCTGATCAAGTACAGGTGTGCTAGAGGTTCATCATCCCTGGAATCCTTTCATCTCCACTTGAACAGGTTTATCCCAGGTGAGTTTTTGTTTTATAGTTGAAATAAACAATTATGTAACAGAACTGTACTGCATTGGCAAAATAGAATCTCCTGAAAATAAACATGTAAACAGCCTCAACTTTCAACTGTACATTTTGGAAGGCCTGAACAGGTGGAACCAGAACCGTAGTGCCTCATCTGTTGCTGGACAGTCGTCAGCTTTCCTCAGCTACTCAGGAGATCTTCTTCAGAGTGTGAACACAAACGGTGTTAAAGTGTTTGGGCGGAAGTTTATCAGCTCCTTCCAACCCCCCACTCAATATACTGGTAGGTGACTATGCATAGTCAATAAACTATGTTATAATAGTTTATCTCAAAGTATTCCTATTGTTGCCTTTTATTTGGAGCAGTCATTTCACCATGTTTTGTTTTTAAATTTGATTGAAAATGTTCAATTATTTTACAGAACATATGAACAATAGGATTATATAAAAAACATTAATCAATTCACAGTATTCATGGTTATACATTGACTAACTACACTGTACATATCGTTGCTGTCGGGCAGAAGAATCTCCATATTTCAACTTTATGTTTATTCATACATTAATGCCATACTTCATCATACAAGGCTGTTACGCAAAAGTAGTGAAAGCTCACGTGTTGCATCACAACAGGTGAGCTTGTAGATCTGCTATTTTAGCAGATCTTTCTGTGGGTTTTATAAATATTTAATCAATTAAATGTATTAACAAGATCTTATGTTATAACTACATTGGATCCATTAGAACACAGCTTCATTTTTACATTTCCTGGCTTAAAACTAAAGGTTTTAGACATACAAGGTTTCTGCCCAACAACAACGATACACAGTAAACAGTATTATGCTTTAAGATGCAATTCCATTTGATGTTCTGTTCTTTGGTTTTGTGCTCTAGGAGAGTTGATCGGTATTGATTACCTGCACAGACAAACGGGGAATGTCGTGCAAGAGGTGGACCTGGAGTCTGATGATACCGACCAGCTGTTGGAGGATATAGAAGTGGAGGAAGAGGTGGATGAGGGCTTTGAGGATATCCTGGATCCAACAGTAGGAAGCTTTTTGGATGTCCCTGCTCTGAATGTCTCCACTGCCTGCCCCCTCACTGTACCAGTTCAGCCCTCTGCCACCAACGTACCTCCACCACATCAACCACCAGCTCAGCCCTCTGCCACCAACGTACCTCCACCACATCAACCACCAGCTCAGCCCTCTGCCACCAACGTACCTCCACATCAACCACCAGCTCAGCCCTCTGCCACCAACGTACCTCCACCACATCAACCACCAGCTCAGCCCTCTGCCACCAACGTACCTCCACCACATCAACCACCAGCTCAGCCCTCTGCCACCAACGTACCTCCACATCAACCACCAGTTCAGCCCTCTGCCACCTACATACCGCCACATCAACCACCAGTTCAGCCCTCTGCCACCTACATACCGCCACATCAACCACCAGTTCAGCCCTCTGCCGCCTACATACCGCCACATCAACCACCAGCTCAGCCCTCTGCCACCAACGTACCTCCACCACATCAACCACCAGCTCAGCCCTCTGCCACCAACGTACCTCCACCACATCAACCACCAGCTCAGCCCTCTGCCACCTACATACCTCCATCTTCCATGGCTGGTGCCACAGGACAGGAGCCTGAAGAACAGTTGGTAAGCAGACTTTTGTATAACTAAAATGACAGTAAATGGCTAACAAAATGCAAAATGAATTGTCCCTAATCAATTATCACTCATATTGTTTGTACTTTTCTATTGTAGGCTGTGGATGAGCATAATATGCCGGGCATGGACCGTGTGGACAGCCTTGCTGAATATTTAGTAGGCCTGCGCCATCAGACGGGTATGACCTTGAACAGCCAGCAAGTCGACACCATCAAAGGCCTGTGGCAAAATCTTCTACCTTATGACCAGCAGCGTGTGGTCTTTGCTGCTAGGTACCAGGATAAGTTGAATGCGGGGAGGTTCAGGTCTCCCTGTAAAAAGAAGGAGTTCACCCCTGGTGTGGAAAGCATGAAGCGCTGTGTGTTGGGTGCCTCTGCTTCCCCTGCCCAGTGGCCTAACTGCTGTCGTCTGGTGGAGGCCATCTTTGTCAGGCTCTGTGGGATACACAGGAGTCCCAAGAAAGAACGGAGTAAGAACCTGTCAAGATGGACTCTAGTCCTTAGAGACTATCACCATATCCGGCAGCTGATTCTGGACAATGGTGACGTTATGCGAGTTGTTACAATAGGTGTCCTATTGTTGCCTAGGTAGGAACCTTAGTTCTACAGGTGCGTGTCACACGACGCCTATTGTTGGTTGCACTAGAGTGAGAGAGTGCGTTGCTTGTTTACATGTGAGCTGGAGCGCAAACTAATAAACTATTGCCCGGCTGGGCTAAATATATATATAAATTCTGTGGTGATTCTTGACGGAAATAACAGAATTTAACATGGTGGCAGTGGTTGTGAACTAAGCCTGAAGGAGTTTTTATAAAAAAGCAACTTACTGCAGTGATTTCTACGGAGGTGAGAGAGACCTGTTTGTACCTGACTCGCCGACCGACCAGTGCGATATGGATGGATTGAAACCACCGCAGACCCTGTGTCTGGATACTGGGAATCTTTCCCGAACATGGAAGACGTGGAGGGACGAATTTGTCCTTTATGTGGATTTAACGTTGGACAACGACGACGAGGAGGACGTAAAGAAGAAAGTTAAGTTGTTCTGTTACCTAGTCGGCGAAAGTGGCAGAGAGCTACTGGACACGCTGATGGGAGATACACCCAAATCTGAATGGATGTTGGATGACGTTATTAAAAAGTTTGATGAACACTGCAATCCTAGCATTAATGAGACTGTGGAACGTTATCGTTTTTTTCACAAAGAACCAAGGCGGCAGTGAAACGATTGACAATTATGTCACAGAACTGAAGCTGTTGGCAAGGACGTGCAACTTTGGGACATTGAGAGACTCACTCATCCGCGATACACCTGCTAAACCCTGACACTAAACTCGAAGAGACCAAGACAGTACTTGTGATGTACAATAAGAGCAAACTGAAGCCACTGGGAAAATGTAAAGTAAAATTGCGAAACCCAAGGAACCAGAAACTGTACCAGTTGCAGTTTGAAGTAGTGGATAATGACTGCAGTGTGCCACTGCTTGGGAAAAGAGCCAGTGAGGCTATGAAACTGATAAAGGTGCATTATGAGAACATAATGGCAATAGATAGCATTGTGACCTCAGACAAGCCCACTAGAGGACAGTGGACGCTGGGACAGATTAAAGCAGAATATGCAGACGTGTTCACTGGGGATGGCTGTCTGGAGGGTGAATATAAAATTGAGATTGACAACACAGTGAAACCTGTACAGCTGCCAAAGAGACGTGTTCCAGTTGCTATGATGAAACCCCTAAAAGCGGAACTGCAGGACCTGCAGCGCAGAGGAATCATCGCACCAGTCGAGTGCAGTACGGACTGGATCAGCGGGATGGTAGTCGTACAGAAACTGAATGGGAAGCTGAGAGTATGTATCGATCCAAGGCCCTTAAACAAGGCGCTGAAGCGCAGTCACTTTCCACTACAGACCATCGAGGACATACTCCCTGATCTGTCCAAAACTAGAGTCTTCACCGTGTGTGATGTCAAGAGCGGTTTCTGGAATGTCAAGCTGGAAGCTGAGTCCAGTCACCTGACAACGTTTTCGACCCCATTTGGACGGTACCGATGGCTGAGGATGCCAATGGGTATAAGCCCTGCACCAGAGATCTTTCAAAGAAAGCTGACACAAGCATTAGAGGACCTGCCTGGTCTCTACATAATAGCGGATGATGTGCTGATTACAGGTCAAGGTGAGACACAGGAGGCAGCTGAGCGTGACCATGATGAAAAGCTGAGACTGCTCCTGACCCGATGCAGACAAAAAGACATAAAACTGAACGGAGACAAATTCAAACTGAGACAAAAGGAGACTACATACATAGGACATCTTCTGACAGCTGAAGGCCTCAAAATTGATCCGGAAAAGGTGCGAGCTGTCAAACAGATGCCACAGCCAACGGATGTGAAAGGCATACAGAGGCTGTTAGGAATGGCTAATTACCTGGCCAAGTTCTGCCCTCATCTCTCTGACCAGTGTGAGACGTTGAGGCAGTTGACGCATAAGGACTGTACGTGGGACTGGACAGCACAACATGAGGAATCGTTCC
>NW_028155725.1:630000-833804 GCF_963454915.1 Gymnoscopelus microlampas | reverse complement strand
ACTCAGCGTCTACACTCCTCTCATCTGGGCGTGGAAGGATGCCTGCGGAGGGCTAGAGAGTGTGTCTACTGGCAGGGCATGAACGACCAGATCAAGACCTATGTAGCCAAATGTGACATATGCAGGTCAGTGGACTATAAACAGCAGAAGGAAACACTGACTCCACATGAGATTCCGAGCAGACCATGGGCAAAGGTGGGCACAGATCTGTTTTCATTCGATAATAAAGACTACCTGGTCACTGTAGACTATTACTCAAACTTCTGGGAGATAGACCATCTGCCTGACACAAAGTCTACTACAGTGATAAGGAAGCTGAAAGCCCATTTTTCACGTCAAGGGATCCCAGATATTTTATTTTCGGATAATGGCCCACAATACTCATCGCAGGAGTTCCTGAGATTCAGCAGACAATGGGAATTCCAGCATAAGACCTCTTCACCAGGTTACCCTCAGAGTAACGGCAAAGCCGAATCAGCTGTGAAGACAGCAAAGAGACTCATGTACAAAGCCAAAGCGGCTGGAAGGGACCCTTATCTGGCAATTCTAGATCATCGTAACACACCATCGCAGGGAATGGACACCAGTCCAGCACAGAGACTACTCAGTCGGCGTACTAAAACGCTACTCCCAACCAAAGCAAGTCTTCTGCAGCCGAAAATCAAGGAGGTACAGAAAGAGCTGCAAATAAAACAGAATTGTCAGTGTGTCTACTATGACAGATCAGCAAAAGACCTGGACACACTGAAAACAGGTGACTGTGTGAGAGTACAGCCCTTTGCACCTTATACTGTCTGGCGAGTAGGCAGGGTGCTGAGGTCTGTTGATGCACGGTCCTATGAGGTCCAGTTGGACAGTGGCAGAGTGCTTAGGAGGAATCGCAGACACCTCAGACGTGATCATAGCAGGACCCCGATGGACACAGAGACTGTTGACCTCAGTCACTCAGAGACTGTTCCTACACAGACAGACACACACACACACTATCCCTGAGAGACATACAGACACACACACACGCTCTGTCCCTGAGCTGAACATGACCACAAGCACTGATGACAGTGACACACCAGTTACCACCAGGACTGGTCGCACAGTCGTGAAGCCACAACGTTTCAAGGACTTTGTGTCCTAAGTCCACTGTATGACCTTTGGGGGGAGAGAGAGAGAAAAAGAAAAAAAAGGGGGACACAAAACTGGACTGATGTTTATTGAAAATGTGATTAATGCATGAAAAAAAAAAAAAAAAAAAAGAGACAAATGTTGAAATGTATGTATGCCATGTGCAAAAGAAAATATTTTGAAATGTGATCTGTAGGAGACATTGCACTCAAATTCATAGCTGCTGAAGATGCCTGTGAAATGTTATTTCTTGCAAGTATTATTGTTCACTGCACAAGGCAGACATGTGATTGTTTGGTTAAATGAAAAGAAAAAAGAAAAAAATCAAAAGAGAAAAGATGTTACCATAGGTGTCCTATTGTTGCCTAGGTAGGAACCTTAGTTCTACAGGTGCGTGTCACACGACGCCTATTGTTGGTTGCACTAGAGTGAGAGAGTGCGTTGCTTGTTTACATGTGAGCTGGAGCGCAAACTAATAAACTATTGCCCAGCTGGGCTAAATATATATAAATTCTGTGGTGATTCTTGACGGAAATAACAGAATTTAACACGAGTGACAAGCATAATGCTGGTGCAAGTGAACCAGAAAACTCTGTCTCAGTGGTACATGACGCAGGTCAAGAGACAGGATCTTGGGTTGGTACTACAGGGGATTAACCTGCCTACTGCTATGCCTGTGGCTGCTGGGCCCCTTCTAGCAGCTAATGTCCGCCCCACTCTTCCTCCTCAACCGCCTGGTATACAGCATGTCTACCACCTGCCACAGAGCACAGTAGGGCAAGCTAACACAAGAAAAAGGTCGAAGGATGAAGTTGCTGCCACCCCACCTGCTGTCCGTCAACGACTGTCAGCACAGAGGCAGCTACTCCCAAAGCCTCCAGTTGTCGTGTTTGTCCAAGCCCCTGTCATAGCCGCCCCTGCACCCTCACTCGTCCCTCATGTTCCTATCTCAGCACCCCACCCTGTTTATGTGCCCTTTGCTGTCTCCCAGACCTCAGCTGTTCTCTCTGCTCCTGTACCAAATGTCCGAAGACTACGTGCCTCCAAGGCCAGATTCAACAAGCGGTCAGTGGAAGCAAATTCATGCAGAAAGTGTGGCCAGTTCAGAACACTGGAAACAGGACACAGCCAATACAAGGGCACAATATACTGCCCAAATGCAGAGACCATATCGAAGGAGGAGTGGCTAGCAGACAAAAAAAAGAAATGAGCAGTGTTAAATATGTTTGCCTTTCCCTACTGTAACTTTGCACATGTATATTTTTGTAATGTTGTTGTGACTTTTTGTATTTTTTTTAATTATACGTTTTATTATTATTGTGCAAGTGTGAGCCCTCTGCCACCTACAGTGGCAACTTTTTTGTAAACTTTTGTTGGAGTGAAAATAGCAGATCTACAAGCCGACAACACGTCGACGTGCTGTCAGCTTGTAGATCGGCTATTTTCACTATGTTAGCAGATCTACAAGCCCACAACGCGTCGAGGTGTTGTCAGCTTGTAGATCGCTATTTTCACTATTTTGGATATTTTTTAAATGGGCTTATTAAAAAAAAGGACACTATTTTGGACATGCAAGGTTCCCGTTCACAATATCACAATGTTGTATCATACATTGTATGTACATTGTACATTTATAGATTAAAAGTATATTTACTTTTCATGCAGTTGAATACCTTTTCTTTATTTAGTGAATGTTATACTTTTACCTCAAGGATCCAGGTTACTTCAATGATACCAGGCATTCTTCTATTTCCCTGCTCCACTAGTAGGCCTACATTAGTCAATGAGTTATTTGCTGTAAATCATCATCTGGAACAGTGTTCTGAGACTTGAGATAAATCTTGTTTGATCCCATTGGAGGGGAGATAAGTTCAGGTGTCATAATATTCAAGATGTTTATTTATTCTCCTAAATAAACATATTCTCCTTTCTACTCCTACGGAGTAAGATTAAATAAAAATAAGTAGTAAAAAGTGTGTAGATTTATCATAATGGCAGCAGCATTAGTTAGAATAGACTGATCTGCATTTGCAGTGGATCTCTGAATAAGTGAAAATAATTATGTACAGTTTAACGATAAAATGTACAGTGAATATATACATTTATATATACTGTAGTGTGTACATCTATCACCAGTGAATAATCTACAATATAAGTCTATGAATGAAGTAGTCTCTGAAGGTTCATAACAAGCATCTGTTAAAGTTTGCCAATGTAGGCCTACATAGTGTAATCATACAATAGTACAAATACCAAGAAATCACTTTTCTGGACCAAGAAATCGCTTTTCTCAACATCACCTAACCAGGTGATGGTGAGAAAAGCGATTTCTTGATGGTTAAAAAAATAAGGACATTTATTTTTTTTCAACAATTCATTGCAGGGTTTTCTTTCACGGCGTAGGTGGGGATCGAACCCACGACCAGCCCCGACCTTTGGATCCTCACCAAGCATACCTAAAATTGACAAAGTCCCAATTTTCATTAATCTATGGTGTATACTCATAAAGTACATGGATGAATCACTGGGGAGAAGCACAAAAAGACGGGCCAGTTGCATTTTTTATCTTTTCCTTGTTTGTTTTCTTTTTCTTTCTCTCTTTCTCCTCTTTTTTCTCCTTCCCCCTTCTTCCCCTCTCCCCTTCCATTTTTTTCCCCTTGCCCCCCTTGGTAGGAGTATGTTCCCCAGCCCTGGCGCGACAGGTAGAGTGTGAGCCTCACATGCCGAAGGTCCCTGGTTCAAATCCCACTCCTTACAGTTTACATTTAAATTGCATTGTACAAAACATGACCCTGTTAATTCAGACATGTGCATTTTTTAAACAATAACATGAAATGCTTTTTTGAGAGTAGTTGTTTTTTATGTATGACATACTTTCTTGTGAAAATAGCCGATCTACAATCTCACAACTATTCAGATAGCAACGCGTTGTGAGCTTGTAGGTCGACTATTTTCACTAGTTTCCATTCCGAAATATATTGAGCAGTTTGAAAAACATTTTAACCAAGGATTTCTGAGCAATTTGCGTGAAACTGTGTCAAATAAATGTTTGATGCCCTTTTTCACAGGTTCAGGTGTGTTGATTCAATAGCTTGATTGCTTAATCATCTGCCTTGAAACCACAGGGTTGCCGGTTAGAATCCCACCTCATGTAGACTTCATTATAATTAAATTGCACACAACATGACTGTATCAATGAATGCATGTGCAATTGTTAAAGATAACAAGAAATGCATACTTGAAAGTAGTTATTTTCAATGTATGATGTGCTTCATTCGCCCTTTTGTTTTGTTTTGTTGGATTCTCGTTTCTCACTGTCTGATGCTGTGGATTCAATAGCTCCACCAGTAGAGTGTGAGCCTCATGTGCCGAAGGTCCCTGGTTCAAATCCCACTGATTACAGTTTACATTTAAATTGCATTGTACAAACTATGACCCTGTTAATTCAGACATGTGCAACTTTTAAACAATAACATGAAATGCTTTTTTGAGACTAGTTGTTTTTCATGTACAACATACTTTCTTGTGAAAATAGCCAATCTACAATCTCACAACTTTTCAGATAGCAACACATTGTCAGTTTGTAGATCAACTATTTTCACTAGTTTCCATTCCAAGAACACAAAACAAAACTTTATTGCTAAATATTTGTCAACCAGTAATCCAGAGTAGTTAGCAAAACAGAGGCTTGGTTCATAACGGACTGAAACACCTATAGATATCAACAGACACCATCAGGGAGGCCATATTTCTAGCTCAATAAGAAGAGAGGCAGCCTGTGAATCCATAGGTCGCTGGTTTGATCCCTGTCCCCAACAATGCATTGAGGTGATCATCATTTGGAATTCTTACTTTGTTACAAACACACTCCTGGTAGCCTGTCTGTCTGTCTGTCTGTCTGTCTGTCTGCCTCTCTCTCACTCTGTCACTTAGTGGAGGTGTAGGACCAAAAAATAGGCTGTTGACTTCAAGTCATGATGCAAAGGTCCCCTTTGGTATGGAAGTACCTTAGGGCCAAAAAGGTGTCAAAGTGTACATTTTTGGGGTCAAGTAATCCAATTCAATAGGTTTCAAGGCAAAAAAAATAATCATTTTCTCAATGCCATGAAAACAGGGCTAAAATATGCTAATTTCATTGGAAAATGTTGTTTTAACAGGGTAACTTTCCATTTTTCCCCACTCTAAAACCTTAATTTAATTTCCTCTTTGGCATGGAAGTACCTTAGGGCCATAGGAAAACATTTATCCAAAGAGACGAGTTAGATCACCCTTCATTTCTGAAATATACACGTTTTAAAAAATGGCCGCCACCATTTACAGCAATACAGCAGAACCAATATCTTTGCTTCTGTTAAAGCTATAATACTATTATTGGTGTCAAAGTGTACATTTTTGGGATCAAATAATCCAAATCAATAGGTTTCCAGGCAAAAAAAAACAATCATTTTCTTATTGCCATTGAAAACAGGGGTAAAATATGCACATTTTATTAGAAAAATACGTAAATAACGGGTAACTTTCCATTTATTTCCCCTCTAAAACTTTAATTTAGTTTTCCCTTTGGCATGGAAGTACCTTAGGGGCACAAACTAGATAAGACGTCATCTCTAAAGTATTTGTGTTTTAAAAAATGGCCGCCACCATTTACAGCAATACAGCATAGCCCATATCTTTGCTTCTGTTAGGGCTATGATGATAATATTGGTGTCAAAGTGTACATTTCTGGAGCCAAGGAATACAATTACATAGGTTCCAAGACTAAAAAACCCAATAGTTTTCTCATTACCCTCACAATGGGGGTAAAATATGCACATTTCATCAACAAAATAAGTGACATTAAAATGTTCCCCCTATAAAAAAAACTTTAAGAAGTACAACCTCTTATGCACATGCCATATGCTTTATGTGTGTCTGTCCAATCTAGGAACCCAGTCAAAAAAAGGAAAAAACAGCACCCTCTGCTATTTTTTTCCTTAATATTTGACTCTGGGGGGGACCTCCCAATAGAATGTGGATAACAGGATGGTGGCCATTAGGTCCGCCCTCAGCCCTCCACTTCCGGTCTACGTGTCTTTGTTTACATTCCTAACATTCCTAACTATACACGTTGTATCAGGAGCTCCCGACAGATTCAGCTGCAGAGCTCTGAATCTGTCTTGAGAGATTAGTGTCTGTCTGACTGCAAGTGTATATGTCTGACTGCTATCACCTGAGAGTTACACCTGTTGCTGCCATAAAACATAAATTCTGCACAAGGGACTGCGACAATTTGATTAAATCAGAGGTGACAGAAAATCTGAGACACTTTGAGGTTCAATTTGAGGTTTGTATTACTTTCTCATTGAATACAGAATGTTTGTTATGTTAACTGTGCCATTATTGATCAAAAAGTGGACAGAGCAAGAAGAAGACATGAAGAGTCTGTGAGCCCAGTAAAAACACAGTGCATGAATGGTGGTGGCAAGTTCACTGCACAGGCTATACTCTCATGCTCATCATCATCCTCATGTGAATAAACCACACCGTGTTTCTTCTGTGGTGAAGTTGGCAACAGAAAGGAACTAAGGACGGCTTCCACCCTGGGATTGGATCGAAAAGTGAAATAATGTGCTCAGGTGCTGGGTGACAAGTGTCTGTTAGCTAAACAAGCTGCTGGTGACATGGTAGCTATGGAGGCAGTGCATCATCGTGCATGCCTGACTAGGCTCTATAGAAAAGTAGAAACCGCCGTTGTGACACGACAGAAAATAAGGTAACACAGGTCATCAGAGCACATGTCCTCAATGAATTGTTTGAGTCAATCAATTATTATTAAATGTAACACCACGCGCCTTCGAGAGGATATTGACATCAGATCTGTGCGACTAGATTGTGGCTGATGATGACCTGAAAGCTGTTGTTGGCATGAAAAGCAACACATTTACTGATGTCTCCATCATCTTCAAAGCAGCTAAAATCCTCCGGGAAGAATATCTTCCGATGAAACAATAATTTACAGGTTCCTTCACAGCCTCCTGATTCAATCCCTCCCCTGCTGCAATTTTCCTAAAGATGCTTCTGGATGGATAAGGTATTGACCAGCCAGCCCCTGAACCAGAGAAGTGCCAGGTTGCTACATCAATTGGGCAGCAAATCATTTACAACTCTGTGAAATGCAGATCCAAGAAATGTCCGTAGAGTTAGTTGTCACATAAGAGAAAGGGAACCACAGCTTCACTGTATCTGGCAATGCATCTGCACCTAGATACTGGCAGTAAACACCAGGTGGATACCATGCATAAGCGAGGTATGGTGTATCATGTGATCGCTTGAAAACATTGAGTACAGTGATCAATCAGTGGGAGCAGATTGGTGTGGTGGTCCCACCTCAGGCAGTTAAGGGTGTCTTCACTAATGGTGGTTTTGACAACATTGACCTCAACCCATCGTCAACAACAGCAAAATCAGCCCTCCACGGGACATGCATAAGCATTCAGCAGCACTTCCCGTCAGATGACCAACAAACAGCCAATCTCACTAACATCCTAGTTCCAGCTAAGATGGGGAAGAAGCATGTACAATCCTTTCCAGCTTTCTACACAACAATGGATCTGGATGTTTCACTCCAAACTGATGTTCCTGCCCTTAATACAAACAGTCATCCTCAGCCAGCCTCTTGTCCTCTCAGCAACATACTTGAAGAAGGCTCCCAGTGGTTGGAGAGAGTCACCGACACCTTGTGGGGAAAGACAACCTTGAGGATGAAGAATGGATCTCATGGGGTGCATATTATGCAAGCATTGCAGAGCCTTGTTCAGCCCCCCCATCCAGATCATACATACTGCCACTGTTCACAGAGTCTCCTACCAGTCCCACTACGGCTTGGCTTGGCATGCAATGAATGTCCTCCTTCAAGCAATCAACTACCTAAATCCAGGTCAGACACCAGTCATGTTAGCTGATCAACCCCTATTCACACTTGCCAAAAAAAGATGCTCTGGAGTGTGTCTGGAGACTGGCTGGATGAATGGCAGTGGATGGACTACAGCTCTCACCAATAGTGGTAATTCAACTAGTGGCAAAGCTCAGTCTTTCATTGGTGTTGACCACATCTGCAGAACCTGGTACATGCATCAGGTGTCTGTAGCGGTTACATGGCGGCTTTCCGACATGTCGCCTTTCCGACGTTAACGAACCCTATACCTAAACCTCACCCTAACCCTAACCGCACGCGGAAGCCACTAGTCGGAGTGGCGAGATGTCGGCGTGGAAGACGGTTACCGTCTGTAGCTGTAGTAGGGGCTGTTAGTGCCACGATACTTCACTTTGTGATACAAGCGCCAAATTTTCCACAAAGTTTCTTCTGGACCTACTTTTTCACAAAAGCCCGTTAGCCACCCAAAAAAAAAACAATATGGCTGCCATTTTCCAAAATGGCTGCCGGCGAAAGACATGCTATGTGGTTTTTGACCTGGATTGTGATTGGATTATCCAATTTTTATTATTTTGGCATCAGAATATAGTTTTGACTCCCCCCCACCCCCTTCCCCCCGTTAGCCATGCAAAAAAATATATATATGACTGCCATTTTCCCAAATAGCTGCCGGCGAAAGACATTTTATGTGTTTTTTGACCTGGATTGTGATTGGATAATCCAAATGTTTTCTGAGGGTGTACTGTAAAAAGGTTGCGCAGAATGCGCACCACTGAGCTAAGGGACTAACGGGACACAGATGGAGAAATAAAACTAATCACAAGGTAATGAGACAAGACAGGAAACGTTACAACAAAATAAAACGAACACAACAGTAAAGTAAAAACTAAGTAACCGCTTAAAACAGGACAAACGAACACATTACAAAACAGTACTGTACTGTTATTGTACAGCACTGTACTTTACTCTACTGTTCTGTTATTGTACAGCACAATACTGTACTGTTTTGCTATTGTACAGCACAGTACTGTACTGTACTGTGCTGTACTGTATTGTTATTGAACAGCACTGTACTGTACTGTACTGTACTGTATTGTATTGTTGTTGGTTACCAGTTCACGATTTAGTGAAGAATCTAGGCCCTGAAAAATCCATTGGCATCCTTTTCTTTCACACTTTCACTGGATGTGATGTCGTGTCAACCTTTCGCGGGAAAAGGCAAAAAGACAGCATGGCAAACCCGGCAAGTGTGGCCTGAAGTGTCTCATGTCTTCCAGAAGCTCAGTCAATACCCACCAGTAACAGTGCGTGAAAAGAACAGCGCTGGTGATGGGGTTGATGATGCAAGATTGTACCTGTTTGCATGGAAGCAGAGGTCCTATGATGAGGGCATCTCTATCATGTGAAGTATGCCACTTATCAAGTTGCCCCTGTCTGAAGCCAGGTAACTGTATGTCAAATGTCATACAGAGAGCCCTGCCAGCTGGGGATGGCCAGATCTGTGAACAACTGACAAAAGCCGGTGCAAGACTTAACGTTGTGGTAGATGCAAGTGCTACCGCTTTGGCGTTCAGTGCACACAGCTGAGTGCCTGCAAAAGTGACGATTAGAACAATTTGTGATCCAGACATGGGGGGGGGGACTCATATGTTGATACCAAAATAATCAAAATCCAATCACAATCCAGGTCAAAATACACATGAAATGTCTTTCCCCAGCAGCCATTTTGGAAAAAGGCAGCCATATTGTTTTCTTTTGCGTGGCTAACGGGGGGAGGGGGCGGGGGGGAGTCAAAACTATATTCTGATGCCAAAATAATCAAAATTGGATAATCCAATCACAATCCAGGTCAAAATACACATAAAATGCCTTTTGCCTGAAGCCATTTTGGAAAATGGCAGCCAAATTGTTTTTTTTTCGCGTAGCTAACGGGGGAGGGGGCGGGGGGAGTCAAAACTATATGTTAATACCAAAATAATCTAAATCCAATCACAATCCAGGTCAAAATACACATAAAATGTCTTTCGCCAGCAGCCATTTTGGAAAATGGCAGCCATATTTTTTTTTTTTGCGTGGCTAGCGGGCTTTTCTGCAAAAGTAGGTCCTAGGCATTGTTCATGCCAAATTTGGCGCTTGTATCACGAAGTGAACTATTGTAACATAAAAATGGACTTAGTGGCCTGCACTACTGCTCTGTACTTGTGATGAAGGCTTATGAGCGATATTTGGAAAAGGCTGTAAATGATGAGTCGAGCCCCCTCTTCCTTTTGCCCTTTGATGAATGGCTTCAATTTCAATTATTTCAAGGGACTTGCCAGAACTGGTTATTTGCAAGTGCAAGACTCAGATTACCACAACAACCCCATTGTCATGGTAGTAAGAAAATTATTGGGGATTTGTTTTGCCTTGAAACCTAATTAATTGGATTCCTTGACCCTAAAAATGTTTACCATTATAGCTTTAACAGAAGTAAATATGGGTTCTGCTGTATCACTTCAAATGGTGGCGGCCATTTTTAAAAACGCATATATTTCAGAAATGAAGAGTGATCTTATTTGTCTCTTTGGATCATTTCTTTCTTAGTGCTCTAAGGTACTTCTATACCAAAGGGAAAAGTAAATCAAAGTTTTAGAGGAGGGGGGGTAAGTTACCCTGTTAAAACGTATTCTTCAAATTAAATTTACACATTAAACCCCCCGCTGTCATGGCAATTAGTAAAGCATTGGGTATTTTACATTGAAACCTATTTAATTGAATTCCTCAACCCCAAAAATGTACAATTTAACACCAATATTATTACTATAGCTCCAACAGAAGCAAAGATATGGGGTCTGGTATAATAGTGGTTAATTGTCGTCAGCCTTTTTTTTAAAACGCCTATATAAAGAAAATGAAGGGTGATCAAACTTGTCTCTTTGGATATTTTTTTCCTATGGCCCTAAGGTACTTCCATGACAAAGGGAAAAGTAAATACAAGTTTTAGAGAGGGAGCGGTTAAGTTACCCTGTTAAAACGTATTTTTTTAATGAAGTTTGCATATTTTACCCACCGCTGTCATGGCAATTAATGAAGTATTCGTTTTTTTGCATTGAAACCTATTTAATTGAATTCCTTGACCCCAAAAATGTACACTTTGACACCAATATTATTATTATAGCTCTAACAGAAGCAAAGATATGGGGTCTGGTGTAATAGTGGTTAATTGTCGGCGGCCATTTTTAAAAACGCCTATAAAAAAAAAGAGAAGGGTGATCTAACTTGTCTCTTTGGATATTGTTTTTCCTATGGCCCTAAGGTACTTCCATGACAAAGGGACAAGTAAATACAAGTTTTAGAGGGGGAGGGGTTAAGTTACCCTGTTAAAACGTATTTTTTTAATGAAATTTGCATATTTTACCCCCCGCTGTCATGGCAATTAATGAAGTATTCGTTTTTTTGCATTGAAACCTATTTAATTGAATTCCTTGACTCCAAAAATGTACACTTTGACACCAATATTATTATTATAGCTCTAACAGAAGCAAAGATATGGGGCCTGGTGTAATAGTGGTTAATTGTCGGCGGCCATTTTTAAAAACGCCTATAAAAAAAAAAAGAAGGGTGATCTAACTCGTCTCTTTGGATAATTCTTTTCCTATGGCCCTAAGGTACTTCCATACTAAAGGGGACCTTTGCATCATGACTTGAAGTCAAATGTTGCTTAGCACCTCCACTAACTGTCTGTCTGTCTGTCTGTTTGCCTCTCTCTCTCTCTCTGTCTGTCTGTCTGTCTGTCTCTCTCTCACTCTGTCACTGTCTGTCTGTCTGTCTGTCTGTCTGTCTGTCTGTCTGCCTCTCTCTCACTCTGTCTGTCTGTTTGTCTGTCTGTCTGTCTGTCTGTCTGTCTGTCTGTCTGTCTGTCTGTCTGTCTGTCTGTCTGTCTGTCTGTCTGACTGCCTCTCTCTCACTCTGTCACTGCCTGTCTGTCTGTCTGTCTGTATGTATGTCTGTCTGCCTCTCACTCTGTCACTGTCTGTCTGTCTGTTTGTCTGTCTGCCTCTCTCTCTCTCTCTCTCTCTCTCTCTCTCTCTCTCTCTCTCTCTCTCTCTCTCTCTCTCTCTCTCTCTCTCTCTCCCTCCTATTCTCGAAACCGCTCATTGCTGCTTGCAGCTATATTTATTACGGGGCCAGAGCTCAGCTCTGGACCTGTTTTGTTATTGGCAGTATTCTGTCACTTCTTCTTCTTCTGCCACTTTTCGCAGTTCTGGCTGAACCGTGCAGTCGCTTTTTACGAAACTCGGCCATATGGTAGATGGTCATGAAAAACTATCAAGAAATAATTCTCACAATCTTTCGTCCAAAGGTGGCGCTATAGCACTCAATTGAAAATGGCAACTTTGAACAGGTACAACTCATGCCCTGTTTGACCTACAGCCATGAAACTTGGATACACATATGCGTCTCCTCATGCTGAACAACTTTCACCCTCTGACTTTTGACCTCTGACCTTTAGATCTCCCACCATTTTGAATTATATGAAAAACAGTCATTGGCTCCTAACTTCTGCATTTTTTCACTTATGGAAAATCCGTTGGAAATTTTTGTAGACAGAGGTCCAAAGTTGAAGTGTTAAACGTTTCGTGCAGATTGCTCAAAAATCCCAGGAGGAGATAGATTTTAACTATTACAGTTTTATGAAAATTATTCATCTGCACCTAAAACATACATGCAGACTCACATTTCTTTGAAACTTTGCAGAAATGTACAGGGTCATTCCAAATATCACTGAAACCAATCTTACTCCAATTGGCCAAAGGGGGGCGCTATAGCAATTCTTTGAAAAAGCAAACTTTAAACAGGCATAAGTCATGCCTCGTTTGGCCGAAAGTCGTGAAACTTGCTTACACTTGTGCCTTGACTCATGAGGAACACATGTATCGCTTTGACCAGTAAGCTCCGCCCTTAGATTGTCCGCAATTTTGAGCAGTTTGAAAAATACTTGTTTTTGGCAATTCTGGCTTAACCGTGAATACGCTTTTTACGAAACTCGGCCATATGGTAGATGCACATGAAAAACTATCAAGAAATAATTCTCACACTCATTCGTCAAAGGGTGGCGCTATAGCACTCAATTGAAAGTACCAACTTTGAACAGGTACAACTCATGCCCTGTTTGACCTACAACCATGAAACTTTGATACACACATGCGTCTCTTCATGCCTGACAACTTTCGTGGTCTGACTTTTGACCTCTGACCTTTAGATCGCCCACCATTTTGAATTACATGAAAAACAGCCATTGGCTCATAACTTCTGCATTTTTTCACTTATGGAAAATCCGCCGCTTTTGTTTTGTCGGCAAAGGTCCTAAGTTCATGTGTAAAATGTTTCGTGCAGATTACTCAAAAATCCCAGGAGGAAATAGATTTTAACTATTGCAGTTTTATGAAAATTATTCATCTGCCCCTAACACATACATGCAAGACTCACATTTCTTTGAAACGTTGCAGTAATGTAGAGAGTCATTCCAAATATCACTGAAACCAATCTCACTCCAATTGGCCAAAGGGGGGCGCTATAGCAATTTTTTGAAAATGCAAACTTTAAACAGGCAAAAGTCATGCCTCGTTTGGCCGAAAGTCGTGAAACTTGCTTACACTTGTGCCTTGACTCATGAGGAACACATCTATCGCTTTGCACTGGGTGAAAAGCAATGATTTTGGGAGGGTATCCCTCAGGCATACCCCTGATACTTAAGGGAGTATGTGTGTGTATGCTGCCCTCATTCATTAATGTACCACCTCCCACATACCTCCCACATATTCAGGTGTATGTACCATTTCTGAGACCTTCATTTGCATTTACCCCCGGTGGTGTTAGCCAGCAAGGACCTCACACACCCACCCCTCCCACCCCCCTCACCCTTCCACCCCAACCACTTCTGAGCATGTGCAGAAAACTACATTTGATTGGAAGCTGTGGCTTATAACCCCACCCACCCACCCCACATTCAGCATTTTAATTCTTGTATAAACCCCCTAGTTTATACCCCCCCTCAGTGGGAAGGGTGGTTTATAGCCCCCCCCCCCCCCCCCCCCCCCCCAGGGGCTGTGGCTTGTCCCCCCCCCACCCCCAGTGGGAGGGGTGGTTTATAGTCCCCCCCCACTACCTGCACTAATTTATATATATATATATATATATATATATATATATATATATATATATATATATATATATATATATATATATATATATATATATATATCCACACACACAAACAATATAGAAAAGCACATAGGCAGAACTCATGTAATTATGTTTATTGATCAAGAAAAATAAATTTATACAAAACAATGGAACAGGAGCACACAGATAAGGTAAACTGTTTAAAAGAAAAGTATTTTGTTCCAGGGACCCCAGAAGCAAAGATTTGAGTTAAAAATGTTCACTCTAAAAATATATATATTCAAATATTCTGAATCAGAATCAGGTTTATTGTCACATCACAGGTTTAATTAAAAAAAGTGGGTGAAATTTGTGTCTATATACTCACACTAGTACCTGAGATAAGATATGTGCATGAACATAGCAGCAATGTATACTGTGCATGATATACTTATGGACGTTAGTTAAGGTGCTTGGGAAAAAAAAGTCAAAAGTCAGTGCGTTATACACAGGATTACGGTGCAAAATGTCAGTGTGTGTCGACCGCATAATCCACATAGACTGACATATAGTCAGCAAGTAGTGCCATGAGGAAGAGCAAAGAAAAATAGCGGGAAAAGGAAAACAAAGTCACTTGTAGGCTACTCATGTAATCCACGGTGGGTGGGTCCAAGGAAGAGCTAAATCCAAGTCATGTGTCCCTGGTATAATCCACAGGAAGAAATACAGAAAATAAAGAAATATATTTTGTTCCAGGGACCCCAGAAGCAAAGATTTGAGTTAAAATGTTCGCACTAAAAACATAGTCCTCAAGCTCTTTGTCGTCAAGCATTGGGTCCTGGAGAACACAGCGTTTGGTACAAGGTCCTGGAGATGATCTTGTGAACTTCTTCCTGCTGGAGGGCTGAAGATCCAAAATGGAAGTCCATCTTTGGAGTTGCTCTGTGTCCTCAAGCATTGGGTCCTGGAGAATGCAGCGTTTGGTATGAGGTTTTGGAGATGACCTCCTGAACTTTGGACTGCTGGAGGGCTGAAGATCCAAAATGGCAGTCCTTGAAGCCTTGAAGAAAAACAGAAGAAGAAAAAAAGAATTACAATTAAACCACAAAACCACTGAAACCGGAACACAACAATGTTAATACAATTACCACACTCTACCACACTACTGTGTGTGTGTGTGTGTGTGTGTGTGTGTGTGTGTGTGTGTGTGTGTGTGTGTGTGTGTGTGTGTGTGTGTGTGTGTGTGTGTGTGTGTGTGTGTGTGTGTGTATTGCCTGCTGACTGTCTGCTGAATCTTCTGCTGAAAACCAAGCCATTGTCCTTTGACTGTTGACATGCAAATTGCAATTTATTCTGGAGATTACCTGTTAAAACTCCGAAAGGTCCTCACACATGTACCGCTGGATGCCAACAACTGTAAAATATATAACAGCAATTACAACTCAGAAAACTTCAACTGAAACAGGAGAGCACAAAACAAAAGTTAAATGAAGAGTGTGGGTGTGTAGTACCTTATAAAACTTCCTCGTCAACAGTGGGGAAATCAATGGAATTCTCCCTGCACATATCATTTTAGGGGTTAGTGGGATGAAGCAATGCTTTGCCATTGTATTCAATAGAGCCACAGTAAAGACAAACTACAAAGCAATCCAACTTTAGTTACTAAAATGTATAAAGTCTGTGTATTTTACTATACTGCATTATGCTGACAAATTAAATCATGGCATATGAATTGACTAGCTACTTGACTAGGCCACATGTTTTAAAACAATCTGAACTCATACAGGTAAAGGAACACTAGCCTACAACTGATCAAACAGACTGTAGAGAACTGATCAAAGTAAATACAATAAACAGTATAACCTAATAATGATTTACAATTAGATAAAATAGCAGCTTACCATTTACAAAGCTAGTCCGAAAACACCAACAGGCCAGCAGTACATAGTTGAGAAGAATGAATTCACCCAACCGCCCAAACAGTTTGAATGTTTGAAAACTCTGTTTGGACACATCTGATTGGATAGACACAAAGGTTCCCCTCCCCACCATTTGAATGTGCATGTTAAATGTTGGCAGTCAGAGAGAGAGAGAGAGAGAGAGAGAGAGAGAGAGAGAGAGAGATTGGAAATAAACTATTTACTTAGTTTAGTTAGTTTTAACAAGTTAAACGTTACTATGTAGAGGTACTAATGCTTTGCACTAAACAACAAGCACAAAAAAAGAACTGACATTTTATACTTAAGTAAAAGTATCAATAGTGTAATGTAGAAATGCTCTTACTTGTTACAAGAAAAGTCCATTACATTTTGTTCTTTTGAGCACTACTGGGCCTAGACTAGAAAACAAACTAAATAGTTTATTAACCACATGACTGGTGGTAACCTGTATTTTTTGGCAGTGATGGCAGAAGTACTCAGATATTTTACTTAAATAAAAGTAGCAATACCACAATATAAAAATACAAACAAAATATAAAAATAATAAAACAAGTAAAAGGCCTGTGTTCAAAATGTTACTTGAGTAAAAGTTAAAAAAAGTATTGGCATCAAAATATACTTAAAGTACCAAAATTGAAAGTATTAAAATGTTTGAAAATGGCAGATCTACAAGCTTGTAGATTGGCTATTTTCAAATAGCCTATGTATAAAGTAGGGCTAAAGTGGTTAATATGGTGATAGAGGTGGAGCTCGTATTGTCTGAGAGACCTGAGACAATAGGGCCACTGAACCCATCAACACCTTTCATGCAAATGTTGTGCCTGCATGTAAATCTCTACCCCCCAAAATACACACGAAAACACACATAAAGTAAGCCTTGTTTGTGATATAATTTTAACCATTTAATGACCCGTAAACGTACTTGGTAAAAGTACAAAAGTATTGGTATCAAAATGTGTTTAAGTACTAAAATGTTTGAAAATAGCCGACCTACAAGCTCACAACGCGTGTGAGCTTGTAGATCGGCTATTTTCAAATAGCCTAGGTATAAAATAAGGCTAAAGTGGTTAATGTATGTTTTATAATGTAATCATTTATATCTGCAAAGTAACTAGTAGCTAAAGTTTTCAAATAATTGTAGTGGAGTAAAAGTACACTATTTGCCCCAAGACTGCACTCTGATCTGTGTGTGTGTGTGTGTGTGTGTGTGTGTGTGTGTGTGTGTGTGTGTGTGTGTGTGTGTGTGTGTGTGTGTGTGTGTGTGTGTGTGTGTGTGTGTCATGCTTTATTCGTATGTCCTTTCTGTAAACTAACACTGCTCACCTATGCAAGACCTAAGAACACTTTTTTTGTTTAAATATTTGTATTAGCTTTTCCTTGAATGTCACAATGCAACTTTGGTTCACTGTTTGTCTCTCTCTCTCTCTCTCTCTCTCTCTCTCTCTCTCTCTCTCTCTCTCTCTCTCTCTCTGAGCCCCCCCCCCACTCTGAACCCCACACCTCCCATTGTTTGAACAAACCTCTAATTTACATATGTAAGGGAGATTCCCTAGCAGAGAAAAGAAAGACGCATATCCAGGTATGTTAAAGGCAATTTAAGGTAAACAGTCCTCTCCCGCATTCATTGAAATACTCCCACCAATCATAAATGTTTGGTGGGTGTATGCCTTGCCCACGTATCCAGGTATATCACCTTTTTCACCCAGTGTTGACCAGTAAGCTCCGCCCTTAGATTGTCCGCAATTTTGAGCAGTTTGAAAAACACTTAAACCCAGGATTTTTCAGCTATTTGCGTGAAACTGTATCATCTGTGTCATCTCCTTTTTCACAGTACCTTGTCTGTTGGTCCAATGGCGTCTCCCTTAAATAAGTGCCTCACAATCTCAAGGTCGCCAGTTCAAGCCTCACTTGCAGACTTCATTTAAGTTGAATTGCAAACAACATGACTGTATCAATGAATACATGTGCAAATGGTAAAGATAACCTGAAATGCATATTTGAGAGTACGTTTTTCAACGTATGACATACTTCATTCTGAAAATAGCCAATGTACAATCTCAAAACCTTTCAGATAGCAACGTGTTTCTGAGCTTGTAGATGGGCTGCTTTCACTGTTTTCGGTTGCGAGGAGACATACAATTTCTCTATTGGTAAATGGTTTGTGAACGAGTGATCTTAGTGTTGGCTTGGTTCATGACAGAAGGCAAGAGTCTATGATCTTCAACAGACAACATCAGCCTGGACAAAACTATAGCAGGGGAGAGCCGCTTTGATTGTAACGCGTCATGGTTGCAACAAGCATGTTTTCTCTTGAACGGTAACTTTTCTCATAACGTCATCACATCAGTATGTGCCCAGTGACGTAATGAACGTACCCAGGAAGTAGGAAGTATTTTCATCCAGACTAGAGAAAGTTATCGCAGAAAAACTGATTTATCTTAAAGTTAGTAAAAAAAATCACCTTGAGTATCTTTGGTCTACAAATCTTTCCTTTAATGTTGTCGAGCTAAAATCCACATGGTTGTCTACATGTATCTGTTCTTCAACAGTTTACATTGTTTTATTACTCTTTGCACGTTAGTTCTGTTCTGTAAACAAAGCCAAAGCAGTGGAGCACAGAGCGACCCGATTGTAACACCCATCTGTTTAGGTGTAATCAATGGATTTTCCCATGGAATTTACTCAAACTGCCACCCGGTAAGATTTAATAAATTCCTTACGTTTGATACATTATCTTATCACATCCTTGGTATGAAAACAATGTAAAACAGTTGCTTGAAATGAATATAATTGATTTAAGCTGAAAACGATTTGTTTAATGCCGTTTTTAGCCGTGTTACTTTTGTAACTATGGCTGTTACAATCAGTCTGATAAGCGCTTAAAATGTAACGTCGGAACAGCGTCCACTTTCGGTTTAATAACTCACGATCTGTTTTATCAATTGAAAAACTTTAAGTGGTTTATGATAGCAGACATGTGTAGGTTAATTGCTTGAAAATATTACATATGTAGGTAAAACGATCGCCGAGTAAAAGACCGAAAAGTGAAAAATGTTTCAATCAAAGCGGCTCTCCCCCACTATAGGTAGTGTTGCAGCCTATTAGTCCGAAGGTTGAGAGTTCGATTCCTGTTAATGGCAATAGGTTGAGATGTCCAATCAATCCATTCTGTTTTCATCTCTATCTCTCATCAATCTATTCCGTTTCCATGTCTCTCTTCAATCTATTCCGTTTCCATGGCGCTCTCTCTCTCTCTCTCTCTCTCTCTCTCTCTCTCTCTCTCTCTCTCTCTCTCTCATCAATCTATTCCGTTTCCATGTCTGTCTGTCTCTCTCTCTCTCTCTCTCTCTCTCTCTCTCTCTCTCTCTCTCTCTCTCTCTCTCATCTGTTCCGTTTCTATCTCTCTCTCTCTCTCTGCAGTTTCCATGTCTCTCTCTCTCTCTCTCTCTCTCTCTCTCTCTCTCTCTCTCTCTCTCTCTCTCTCTCTCTCTCTCTCTCTCTCTCTCTCTCTCTCTCCTTCTCTCTCCAGTTTCCATCTCTCTCTCTCTCTCTCTCTCTCTCTCTCTCTCTCTCTCTCTCTCTCTCTCTCTCTCTCTCTCTCTCTCTCTCTCTCCAGTTTCCATCTCTCTCTCTCTCTCTCTCTCTCTCTCTCTCTCTCTCTCTCTCTCTCTCTCTCTCTCTCTCTCTCTCCAGTATCCATGTCTCTCTCTCTCTCTCCAGTATTATCCATGTCTCTCTCTCTCTCTCTAGTTTCCATGTCTGGCCCTGTATTATCGCTGCTTGCAGCTATATTTAAGGTTTCAAGGCCAATAGGCTCGAAGCCTTATTACATCTGTAAGAGTTCATTATTCTTCCGCCGGTTTTGCCAGTTCTGGCCTAACCGCGTGGTCACTTTTTATGAAATTCGGCAATATGGTAGAGGGCTATGCCAAACGGCGAAAACCCGAAACTCACAAACATTGGCTAAAGGGTGGCGCTGTAGCACTCAATTGAAATATGCCAACTTTGAACAGGTACAGCTCATGCCCTGTTTGACCTACAGCCATGAAACTTTGATACACACATGCGTCTCCTCATGCCAAACAACTTTCACTGTTTGACTTTTGACCTCTGACCTTTAGATCTCCCACCATTTCGAATTCTATGAAAAGCAGTAAAAAGCAGTAAAAGTCCATAGCTTTCTGGGATCTTTGAGCAATCTGCACGAAACTGTCTACACATGAACTTTGGACCAATGCCGACAAACGTGAGCAAGCGGATTTTCCATAAGTGAAAACGTTAAGCTTTTATAAGCCAATGAAAATTGCAGTTTTATGACAATTATTCATCTGCCCCTAACACATACATGCAGACTCACATTTGTTTGACACTTTGCAATATTGTAGAGGGTCATTCCAAGTATCACTGAAACCAATCTTACTCCAATTGGTCAAAGGGGGGCGCTATAGCAATTTTTTGAAAATGCAAACTTTAAACAGGCAAAAGTCATGCCTCGTTTGGCCGACAGCCGTTAAACCTGCTTACACATGTGCCTTGACTCATGAGGAACACATGTATCACTTTGACCAGTAAGCTCTGCCCTTAGATTGTCTGCAATTTTGAGCAGTTTGAAAAACATTTAAATCCAGGATTTCTGAGCAATTTGCGTGAAACTGTGTCAAATAAATGTTTGAGGCCCTTTTTCACAGGTTCAGGTGTGTTGGTTCAATAGCTTGATCGCTTAATCATCTGCCTTGAAACCACAGGGTTGCCGGTTCGAATCCCACCTCATGTAGACTTCATTATAATTGCATTGCACACAACATGACTGTATCAATGAATACATGTGCAATTGTTAAAGATGACGAAAATACTTGAAAGTAGTTACTTTCAATGTATGACGTACTTCATTCGCCCTTTTGTTTTGTTTTGTTGGATTCTCCTTTCTCACTGTCTAAGGCTGTGTATTGAATTGCTCCACCAGTAGAGTGTGAGCCTCATGTGCCGAAGGTCCCTGGTTCAAATCCCATTCATTACAGTTTACATTTAAATTGCATTGTACAAAACATGACCCTGTTAATTCAGACATGTGCAATTTTTAGACAATAACATGAAATGCTTTTGAGAGTAGTTGTTTTTTATGTATGACATACTTTCTTGTGAAAATAGCCGATCTACAATCTCACACCTTTTTAGATAGCAACGCGTTGTGAGCTTGTAGATCGACTATTTTCACTAGTTTCCATTCCGAAATATATTGAGCAGTTTGAAAAACATTTAAACCAAGGATTTCTGAGCAATTTGCGTGAAACTGTGTCAAATAAATGTGTCAAGACCTTTTTCACGGGTCCAGGTGTGTTGGTCCAATAGCTTGATCGCTTAATCATCTGCCTTGAAACCACAGGGTGGCCGGTTCGAATCCCACCTCATGTAGACTTCATTATAATTGCATTGCACACAACATGACTGTATCAATGAATGCATGTGCAATTGTTAAAGATAACGTCAAATGCTTCCTTGAAAGTAGCTATTTTCAATGTATGACGTACTTCATTCGCCCTTTTGTTTTGTTTTGTTGGATTCTCCTTTCTCACTGTCTAAGGCTGTGTATTGAATAGCTCCACCAGTAGGGTGTGAGCCTCTTGTGCCGAAGGTCCCTGGTTCAAATCCCATTCATTACAGTTTACAGGCTGTGCAACAGATTGACAGGTCCAGCCGTCGCTTTGCACCACATTGTGAGCTTGTAGTAGGGTTGCCAACATCCAGAACTGGAGAAACGGGAAACATACACACGCGCGCAGCGCGCGGGTGCAATACGTTAGTCCGACAGCGCATTCCTCCGATAGCGCAGCGCTCCGACGTTTCCAATACTAACCCTATACCAAACCCGCACCCTAACCCTAACCGCACGCGGATGCCACATAGTCGGAGAAAAGGGATGTCGGATTATCGTATGCCTCCCGCAGCGCGCGTGCATGTGTCCCCCGTGCGCGCGCACGAGGTTCGGGTTTCCCGCGGATAAAGTTAATTTTTTTGTTACTTTATTTCGGTTTTAGGGTTAGGGTTAGGGTTGGGAACAGGCTGACATGCCACACAAACAATGATGCCGTTCCCACCGGAGAAAATCTCACACACACACACACACACACACACAAGCACTCGTGCGAGCACTGTGCCTGCCCTGTCAACTGAGCGGTCCTAGCGCCCTTCGCATACAGCACACAACCACGCAGCCAGACACACTGCAGTGTGCGCAAACAGAAATATATTTTTTATTTTTCCCTTTACACCGGAGTCCGGGACAAACAAAGTCCCGTACGGGTAATACGGGACTGTTGGCAACCCTAGCTTGTAGATCAGCTGAAACGTGCAATTCACCAATACAACAATGTTGTTGACCGACGTGTACCTTTGAAATAAGCAACTTATCATGTTTAAGTCTGGTTTATTAGGCTAAGCTGACGTCAACTAAAGTTAGCTAACTACTAGCCATAACATCAGCTAATGTAGCTACAAACAAACCTATACTAGTACTACTCGAACTCGACGGAAATGATCTGAATTTGCTAAATGTACTCAAATATAACCTCAACACAACATCACACTTAAATTGTAACAAATATTTGCTGTTAAATGTAATTATTAATCATTAAAAACTCACCTTCAACGGTTAGAAATACACAACGTAGTTTCTCTTTCTTTTCTCCGTTTCTCTCCTCCCGCGTTTTGAGACAGCAGCAGCAGTGACTCGTAGAAGGGGTCTTCTTTCCTACTGTTGAGACAATGAGAATGGTACATTTTGCCAGATTGACAGTTCAGCGGCAAATGAGAACAAACCAAGAGGAGAGAGGTGGGACATCCATCCCAGACAGGCGGAGTGATACTGAGGTTCAGGCTCAAGGCTCTTATATTACAGTGAGACGTTGTAGAACGCGGAGTGATATGCGTTCTAGAAAACAATAGTTCCAAGCTATAGATTTTTTTTCCGCATGAGTTGTTCTTAGATGCTAGAAAATAATGCCTTGTATTTTTTATGTTCAAAGTTAATTTAAAGCAGTGCTAAAATGTGTGGTTGCCTGATGAAATATTCATGGGATCCCCATACACAATAATAGTAAAATAAATAAATGAATGAATGAATGAATGAATAGATAAATAGATAAATAGATAAATAGATAAATAGATAAATAAATAGATACATAGATAAATAAATAAATAGATAGATAGATAGTGACGTGTCAGATGAGGCCCAAAATGCGGGTTAGCAGGCTGGTTGGTTGTGTTATAGTAAAGGAGAGAAGACACACGTCGCGGACCCAGAGTTTCCCAATCATTCATTTATTCATCATCATCAGCATCATAGCATCACAGCAGAAGGAGCCAGGGGCAGGGCCCCTGTCCCTCCACACAGCCTGACGGCTGTGTGGACAAACAAACGGGTGGGGTGTGGGGTCACCCTGTAGGTGACGAGATCACCCCTTTGATCAGTCGAAGATCAAACATTGTCTCTTTGAACATTGGCAAATGGTAGCCTTCTGTCTCTCTATCTGCTTCCTATATCCTGCTCAAAGTGTGATCAGGAGGATAAGACAAAGGCATGTAAATGTACTTCACAGCTATGCAGAGTCCTTGAGTAGCAGCTGCCAGCCAGGCTGGCTCTGAGTCAACAGCACATTATTCAGCTTAACTTTTAGTAGGTTACATTTCACAGTTCCATCTATTTTGACTTGCACACTGTTCATAAAATATAGCACATGATACGACATTCCCCCCACGAAAGACTTTACCGTCTTTCGCAACAAGTAGGCTATATTAAATAGAACAGTTTGCAAGAAAAAACATTAAAAAATAACATTCTCAACTCCCACTTACGACCCCCCAAGATCACTCTATGGCTGAAACTCAAGCAGGACAAAAACATTCAGGCAGATTCATCATCAGACAACACATCAAACAGAACAACTTAGACACAGGCATCAAAATTATACAATAAAGTCATAGTGTGATTTACAATAAATTTCAAAATAAAAATAGACAAACTGTTCCACAAATCAAGAAAGAATATCAGTATTTAGAAATGTGTCGGCTTAAATCACTGCATAGTCATGGATCACATGACGCTCGTCTGACGATAACGGCAACACTGGAACTTATTTCCCAATAAAACAAACTTAAAAATATAAAACACTCAGACAATCTTATTCAGAGAAAATACATCAGACAAGACTTTATATCATCATTGACTGAACTTTTCCAGTCCACCAAATGAACTTCTAGTTCTTTCCGGGAATAATAAAAGACTTTACACCAAAATGTATTTCCCTTCCAAATCAGTGCACAGGTCTCTCTGTTTTCCTTAAACTCTGGAATAAAATATTACACAGCAAACAAACTTTGGATGCTGACAGTCTACAGTTGAATCATACATTTCATCAAACGATAAAACTTCCCTCAGAACGATGTCCCCCCACGCCGAGCAACAATTAGTAACCAAAAGACAACATTACGCTTTTCACTAAGCTAACATTGTACCAATTAATTACATATGATAACTCCAACGGAGATGCCCACATTGATACAAGAAGGAGTGTATCTTCAATGAAATAATAACTCACAAAGTAAACTCACATTAAATACCAGTGACCAGAGAGTGTCACAACAAATCCTCACTTTACAGTGTCACTCACGGCAACAAAAATAAACTCTGTGGTTTAAATCACTTTATCACTTCATAAATACAACCTTTCGTCCCGCATTGTCAGTGTTCCATCCGAAAATGCTGCTTCTGTAGTCTCTTTCTCAATGTCCATGCACCTCAGCAGAAAAGCTGAGCGCTGTTCCAGGTGGTATTTGTCTTCCAGCCAAAAAGATAGCCTCTCCATTCTCACAACATCTCCCCCCACGGGGAACTTACACACAGCAAGTTCTCCGCATCGCCGTCTTCACAGCCAAGCGCACCGACAGCCACCATGGAAAGAGTAGAGAAGAGTAGAGTAGTGTAGCCATCTAAGATGTGGTCCCGAGGACGTCGCAGTCATCACAGCGCCGCCGCTGCGAGGTCATTCATCGTAGGCGTAGAAAACCAGGTCACGCCGACGTCTCCACGGCTTGCTTCGCGGTGGTCCTCCTCGCCGTAGGAAGACTCCCGTGGATCCAATCCCCCTCACACAGCCAGGCCCGCTCCCGCGGCCACCTCAAAATACGCAGGTTCTTCTCTAAAGAGATCCCGGAAAGGAAACAACAATAGCCGCTGGCTCGCCAAATGACGTGTCTGATGAGGCTGTGGTAAAGTGCATTTAATCTGTGAGACTATTTGCCCTTATTGAGATGAATGAAAGAGTCCAGGCATGGCTTCTACTTGGTTACTTTATTTAAGGAAAATAAGGAGTTAACATCACATGGCAGCTTCGGCAGGAAAGAGACAGAGTTGAACACAGCATTGATATTTATACCCTGTTTTCTATAGAATTGTGCACGAGGTGTGTGTGTTGAGATCTAGATGTCCAAACAGTGTGTATCCTATGTGTGTGTATGGGCATGCAAGGATGCACTTCAGTGTGCACGTAGGTGCGTGTGTTACAAATACTAAAACGGTGTGTAAATGTGTGTGTGCTAAATTAACTTTAGGTGGGTGTGTGTGAGTCCATTGTACATAAGTTAAATAAGACAATGTAGTGGTCAACTAAGGTCAGAAGGTCCATGAGAGCTGGACCCCTTGGACACCCCATGGAATGTGTCCTTTATTCCTGGTGAAAAGGCTTTGAGGTTTCTGCAACTAATCTGGAATCTCTACCTACTCAGCTAATATCAGTTATAAGGCTGACCAGAGTAGGCCTTCATTAACTAGAAAAAGTGCTCCTCGGAGCACAGGTCTCCGCCAGGTCAGGTAGGTTATTGTGGCCTCCTGGTGGCGCTATAATAGGCCAAAGTGAAAAGGGTGCCATTTCTTCTTTGGCCTTGCACGGCAATCGGACACTGCATTCATGATTTGAGGCATTTTGTTCAAAAGATGTGTTTTGCTAAATCAGACCTGCTGGTGGCGCTATAACGGGCCAATGTTAAAAGAGTGGTATTTGCTCCTCAACATGGTGTGAATGTGTGTGCAAAGTTTGACCGCAATCGGACACTGCGTTCATGATTTGCGGCATTTTGTTCAAAACAAGCCACTACTGCAAACTTTAGATGTCAATCTTAGCCAATCAGGATGGAATATGAAAAATCAAACACATCCGTCTTGATCACATGACTATAGAGATCATCTGTACCGATGTGCGTGAAATTTTGATAAAATCGTAAGGAGTAATATAAAAAAAACATATTTACATATGTCGGCCTCTTGGTGGCGCTATAAAGGGCAGATGTGAAAAATGCAGGGCAAAGGTTTTTCCTTGACCTCTAAGGAGTGCGCTTACAAAGTTTTACACAGATCGGTGCAGTTATAGGTAAAAACACAAATCGGCCTGTTATAGCGCCACCATGAGGCTGATTTGAAAAATGTCAAGTTGCAATTCGTCCTAGGCATAGTGGAAATATGCGTGCAAAATGTCAAGGAAATTGCATGCTGTGTTGATGATTTGAGGCATTTTGTTCAAAACGGAGTACTCCTGCAAACTTTGGAAGCCATTTTTAGCCAATCAGAATGGAATATGAAAAATCTGAAATACCCGTTTCGTGTAATGACTATAGAGATATTGTGTACCGATTTGCAGGATTTTTGGACAAAATCTGTAGGAGTACTGTCAAAAGATATGTTTTGCACAAATCGGCCTCCTGGTGGCGCTATAAAAGGCCCATGTGAAAAATTTGGGGCAGAGGTTCTGCTGTGGCATCCAGGGAGTGTGTGTGCACAGTTTCACGGCGAGCAAGCCAACGGTGGCGGAGATTAGCTGTACACAGACAGATCGAATGACGGACGGACACACGGACGGACGGACGGACGGACAGGGGGTAAAACATACTCTCTCGCCATGCCTTTCGGCCTGGCGGAGACAATAATGTGCATGGTTACATTGTAGTGTAAGTGCATTACAATATGGATACTGGTATATTAGTATACTGGTATATGATATTATGTATGGATACATGTATGTAAGTACAAAACCATGTGTTGCCCTAGATCACTGTTAGTCATTGACCATAGGAGCATCCAGGGTGTAGCATCCTGCGGGGGATGTGTGTCTCTAGATCTGTTCTTTGTGTGGTTCAAATCAGGCCATGTGAGTCCTTATGGGTGTTCATCTTAGATATCGCTAGAACTATGCTATTTCAATCTATAATACAATTTGAATCTTGCGCCATGTCGGTTGTCAGTATGTACGTTGTAACGTTGTATGTACGTACGTTGCACCGAATATGGACACAAAGCCAGTGTGACGTAATCTCACGACAGCATGACATCACGATGAGACGGTCGTCCCGAATATGGACACAACGCCAGTGTGACGTAATCTCACGACAGCATGTGTAAGTTCCACTCTTTATATGGTTATGGCTGAGTCGTGTGACATGAGCGTGACGTCAGAGGTCCGTGCTCACAGGTCTGCCATGCCAGGTGTGAGTAATCACAAAGTGGGTTTTGGTCATTGCAGAGGTCATGCACGTCACCTGTTTGTCAAGTGGGTATTTTCATAGCCTGGCGTGGATTTAGGGGAGCACAAAACTCTCTCTCACACTGTGAGGTGCCGGTAATGTGGCACTGCCAAGTGGACGCCGCGTCACGCTAGATGTTCGGGCCGCATAGCGGCCCGAACTTCTAGTATACTACAAGGCCCAAAATGCGGGTTAGCAGGCTGGTTGGTTGTATTATAGTAGAGGAGAGAAGACAGACGTCGCGGACCCAGAGTTTCCCAATCATTCATTTATTCATCATCATCAGCATCATAGCATCACAGCAGAAGGAGCCAGGGGCAGGGCCCCTGTCCCTCCACACACCTTTTTCACCTTTTAAAACTGTGGGTTCACATGACAAACAAACGGGTGGGGTGTGGGGTCACCCTGTAGGTGACGAGATCACCCCTTTGATCAGTCGAAGATCAAACATTGTCTCTTTGAACATTGGCAAATGGTAGCCTTCTGTCTCTCTATCTGCTTCCTATATCCTGCTCAAAGTGTGATCAGGAGGATAAGACAAAGGCATGTAAATGTACTTCACAGCTATGCAGAGTCCTTGAGTAGCAGCTGCCAGCCAGGCTGGCTCTGAGTCAACAGCACATTATTCAGCTTAACTTTTAGTAGGTTACATTTCACAGTTCCATCTATTTTGACTTGCACACTGTTCATAAAATATAGCACATGATATGACAATAGATAAATAGATAAATAGATAAATAGATACATATATATATATATATATATATATATATATATATATATATATATATATATATATATATATATATATATACACACACACACTCGCACGCACGCACGCACACACGCACGCACACACACACACACACACACACTCTCACTGGCACATATAATAATAGACAGACAAAGCCATGCAGGTGTAGAGTTAGCACTGCTTAAAAAAAAAGAAAAGAAAGGGGAAAAGAGCGGCAAAATGATTATGTAATGTAATATGGGCTGCCCACACAAAAACGCATGGGGCCCAAAGGTACAAATCTGCTCTTGGCCCTGAACGGACAGACCCGCACTGGCCCACTATGGGCTAGCCCCAGCCCAGCCCGCAACTGGTGGCTGCCCACAGCAAGCCCACGGTGAGACCACAGCTGTGGGCCTCACCTGGGCAAACCCGCGATGGGCCTGTGCAGGTTTGGTGCGGGCTTGACATAGCCCTCACTGCCCACACATAGCCTGCATGGGCCCCACAGGGGCTCGCTTGCAGGGTTAAAACTGCCTGATTTTTTGGTCATGCTTTGATCAAGGGAGGACCATGCTAACGAGATTTAGCGCATTAGCATTGTCTATTTAAAAAAGGGTTTAAAGGCTCTGTAGGGCAGTTTATAACACGCAAAAGCAAAAGATGTAATGCTCAAATAACCTGGTGAGTTGGTGAATACAGTGGAATCGTTTTTAGATCGATCTGAGATAGCCCTGCGATTACCTGTGATTACATCTTTAGCACATCCTCCTATGTCATGGTGTATTAGTCGGCACAGTGGGTTAATATTTCGATTGATCTGGGATGTTAAAGTTGTGCAAAACTGTGGTCAATGAATTGCCTCTTCAGCCATATTAAACAGTAGTCACTTATAACTGTTGAGACTCCTAGGGCTTAAAGACGTGTTGACACGGATAGCTTAGTGTCTAATAACATCTCTGTGTTATAATGAATGGAGTATGAGAATTATGTCATACAGCGCAGATTGTAGATCGGCTCTTTTTGGAAATTTCTGAATGTACCGGTCGGGATTCGAACCCCAGTCTCCCGCATGGTAAGAGACACCTAAGGCCAAACCACTATATATAGCCTCCCCCTTGAACAGGGGAGATATTTGAAGATGTAATGGTACTTTGGGCTGTCTTTGACACTGTAATGGGCTTTGGACTGATATAGACAGAGACAATGTGAAAGATGGTTGCATACTGAGCAACACAGAATATTCACCACATGCTGACTGCATGTTTTAATTGTATTGTGGTTCAAGCATAGGCATAGGATGTTGCTGTACATTTGATCGCTTGGATCTGGGTGTGGATGCGTTTTTTTAGAATTATATATTCGTATTTCTTGATGGAATAATAACCTCCTATTCGTGGCAGCAGACCACCAAAATGATGGCGATTTATAAAATATTCCTCGAAATAGATAGGGTTTTTATTGTGTACATTGAGCCAAGAGCTTGTAGATCTGCTTTTGTTTTTGTTTGTTTTATTACAATTGGAAAACACACACGCACGCACGCACGCACGCACACACACACACACACACACACACACACACACACACACACACACACACACACACACACACACACACACACAGTGTTTCCGTATCCTCAGCTCTACAGTCTACTGTAAGTCACATGACTTCCTCCTCATCGGTCAGAGGAGGAGAGAGAAAATATAAGGGTCCAGTTGTTTTCAGAGAGAGAGAGAGAGAGAGAGAGAGAGAGAGTAGACAAATGGCTAGCTAGAGACACACAGACAGAAGACGGACATTTTAATGTTAAAACTTCTGAAAAGAGTAGAAAAGTAGAAATGTATTTTCTTTCTAATAATAATAATAATAGTAAATACTTGGGCTGTGAGTTATTTTCAAGGTTGACAACAGAAAGGAGAGACAGAATAAAATGTTGTTTCTCTCTCTCTCTCTGTCAGAAGAAGTACTCAGGTGTGTGTGGGAGGAGGGGAGCGGCTTAATGATGACATCATGCAGGTGTGTGTGTGTCAGGGAGTGGTGTATGAAGAACATTTCACAACAACAGCAGAACAGTGAGTCCATTATGAGACGACATATGTACGGTACGTTTACATACTTTCATTAGTTTTAATCATTTAATTTGACGTGTGGAGGGGAGCAGATCTACAAGCTCACAACGTGTCACCCTGCAACACATTGTGAGCTTGTAGATCCATAGGCGGATTAGGAGGAAACGGGCCCCTGGGCCGAGACACACAAAAGCCCCCCCACCAATGTGTGGGCCATATAATCAATGTGTGGGCCATATAATCGACAATGGCTTGTCGCTCCTCCCCCTTTCCATATTTCTCCCGGGCCTGAAAAAAAAGAAGAAAAGATAAAAGTAGAGAAATAAATAACTGAATAAAACGACTTATAACAAACAATTTAGAAGAAAACAAAGAAAACAAATCAGGCTTTCAGTTGTCAACCATAATTTGTTAGGAGGTGTGCTTAGACTTCAGTCTTTACTTACCATTGTTGATACAGTTGATCTTATGGTATTGCAAATGGGATGACCCTTGAGGCCCATGATCCTCCGCACCGCCTGCATCGGGGCATTTAGGTTCTTCGAGGCCAGCTCTCCCGTCGTGAAAAAGAAATATTTATTTTTCTGATCTTCCGGCAGAGTGGCTTTTATGTTAAGCCAGCGGGTGAACCAGCTGAACTCTTCCTCGTTGAGAAAGAATTCAGCTGGCCCATATCTCTTGGCCATCTTGTGGTCGATCACCTATTATGACAGAGACAGGTGGAGAAAGGGGAAAGAGCACGGGAGAGAAAGCAGACAGGACTTGAAGTACTACAGTGTTCAGTTCTACGAATAAAAAAACTTTGTGATGAAGACAATACTACTTACTTGCACGATGAAGCCCCCATTTTTAGCACCACATGCCTGTGCCTGCCTCACGCTGGCCTCATCAAGATTCGCATGGACATTGTTTCGGTGTCCAAATAAACAGCCAAGGTAAAGGTTCATGTAGCCATACAAGTGTGCCTTCCGGACCATGGTGAAGCCCCCCTCCTCCTCCATTGATGCTGTAACCAGAAGCACACAAAGCCACATGGGTTATTGATGAATTGTGATGATGAGAATGAATGTCGAATTGGAAATTGACTTACACAGCAGTTTGGGGATTTTGACCCGGCCCTGCTGCAGGCATTGCCGGAGGTCCTCTGCAGAATGAATTCTCAGCTTCTTGTCACTTTTAACCTTGTGTATGCGCTGTGTCTTGGCCCGCCTGTTGCTTTTGATAAGGTTATCTAGGTAGCCGATCAGGCCGTTGAGAACCTTGGCAGCCAGGCGGCTATTTTTTGGGGGGGGGGGCGGCCTTGAGGTGCCTCAAGAAGGACCTGACATTTAAGAGGTAGTGCTCCAGTGTGTTGGGAGTCTCAGAGAAGCGCACCTGAAGGTGTTCGAAGACCCACCTGTTGAGGAGAGTGAAAATGTATGTTTGTTTTTGCACTTCTTCATCAAACAAACACACACACACACACACACACACACACACACACACACACACACACACACACACACACACACACACACACACACACACACACACACACACACACACACACACACATCCTGATGGATAAACATTACTCACTTTCTAATGCGCCGCTTGTTGTCCATGAATCTCCACTCAGAGACTCTTTTCGAGTTAAAGGCCATATACTGCACAAACACTTACTCATGCTCTCAGGCAACACTATGTCCCTCATCGTGTTTCCCCGTCCACTCCCAATATGCCAGCTGGAGTAGCTAGGGGGGGGGGGTGACCACTGGAGTCTTTGCTGCCTTGGTGGTGAGCACTGGAGTCGATGCTTCCTGAGGGGTGCCGACTGCAGGTGTTTTCTCAGGTGTTGCCTTGATGTCTGTGTCCTCCCCCTCGCTCTCTTTCGTCACCTCTCGGCTGCTCGTCTAGATAGAGAGATAGATAGATACCTTTACTATTCACGTGGGAGTGTCGAGAACAGTCAGTGTTACTTAAGTGTCTCAACGTTATGCCAAACACAGGTTCTAATTCTTGAAATACCTTAGTTGTTGCAACATCCACGTCCTCGTCCGGTATATTGAAAATATCAATAGCCTCTTGGAGGATGGAATCCTTGCCGCTGGACTGGGGTGCAGCATGCAAGAGGGGGGTGGAGAGCCTATTGGAGGCTGCAGGAGGCTGATAACCCCTTTGTCGCTGCTGGACTCCACCTGACGAGATTAAACAAAGGCAGTCAGACAACCAGACAGTCAGATGGAAACACGCACACACGCATAAAGATAAATACAGACCTCTCCAGCATGCCGCTTCATGGGCGGCTCCCCAACCCCAAAGGTCGTCGCTCCTGGTTCCTGTACAATTAGGAAAAGCAGACATGCATAAACAACAAGGGAAACAGTCAGTCAGAAAGTAAGTCAATCAGACAGACAGACAGACAGACAGACAGAAAGACAGACAGACAGAATACAGACCTCTTTAACACGGTGCTTTAAGTTGCTGGCCTTCGTCCTACCATCGTGGCTCTCCTTCCGACGCTCCACCTGGAGAGATTAAACAAAGGCAGTCAGACAACCAGACAGTCAGATGGAAACACGCACGCACGCACACACACAGATGAATACAGACCTCTCTTGCACGCCAGTTCTTGGGGGGCTCCCCAACCCCAGAGGTTGTCCCTCGTGGTTCCTGTACAATTAGGAAAAACAGAAATGCATAAATAACTTGGGAAACAGTCAGTTGGAAGTAAGACAATCGCCACCTAGGTGGGCTAGAAGTGGAAAAGGCAGAATGGAACAGGGCCTTCCACTTTGCCTTCCCATCTTGTGCCAGCTGGAGCTTGACCCTGGTCTCCTCCAGCTCTTGACGGGCCTCTGTTAACCTCCGTTTCAGACGCAAGCAGGAGACTCAGGGACTACTGGCTGAAGACTTAGAACTTCCCGAAGACGGAAGGGGTGTCCTTGGGGATGGGTGAGGTCTTCTGGGGGAGAAGGGAGGTCCCCCAGAGGGACCAGGCACCAGGGCTACAGGGGCCTCCGCCGGGGTTCCTTCCTCCATGTCAAACGTGGAAACCACTGCCAGAGCAGGCTCAGAGGCCCGCAGCTCTGCAAGCAGCCTCTTCACCTCCTGCCAGGTGGCGATGTGCATGAGGCTGCTGAGAGTGCGGGCCCCCTGTGCAGGGTCGTCCTCCAACTTGACATGGATCTGGAGGTGCCTTTCAAGTTTCTTGTTTTTTTTCTGGCAGGTGGGGCAAGGAGCCAGGTCTATGCAGATCCTCCCCCTGGCCAACTTTAGAAAAATGAGGATCTCCTCTTTAGAAGGGTCCGAAAGTGAGGTTCTGTGACCATCCTTTGGCAAGTACGTTTTGACGATTGATTTGACCTCTATGGACCCTTTAGAAAAGATTTAGCCCCCAGGTCCCTCCCAAAAATCCCGGCATTTTTTGCTAGACAGCCAAATTCAAAATGGCGCCCGGCGCCATCTCTAAAAATAAACTTTTGATCTGGATGACCTAGAATCATGTATGAAGGCACTTTTCCATACAAGTCAACCTTGAGGATTCCAAATCTGACACAATTTTAATTGTAAGACCTCGTTTTGACTCCGAAATTCAAGATGGCCGACATCCAGTAGAGTAAAAACTTATACCCAGGGGGCAAAGGGGGGTATGCTGCATTTGCCCTGCCATAAAAGGTTGGCCACCAGAAATAATATCTATGACCCTGTAGGATCACAACCTATATGGACAACCCGGTCACCTTGCTGCTTTATCCAATATGGCCGCCTCAATATTATCAGAAAATAGCTTTGGCAATAACTTCTGAACCAGATGGGCTAAAAATAAAAACTTGGTGTCTATTTCATGGTTTCAAACTCAATGGAATACTTATCTTTATGATTGGGTGTGTCTGGACCTTTCATTTGCATATTTCCAAGATGGACGCCACGCAAAAATGAGTTTTACTATGACTTTTACAGTGACAGCTGACTGTTATGGCAAAAAGTCTGCTTTTTAAGCAATATGAACACATTTGGTCAGTTTGAGCTTTAATTTATATGTTGTCAATATGGCTGCAGTCATAAATAATGTATGGTATTACATTTTCCCTCAGATTTATTGATTTATAGATCTATAGTTGTGGGGATGATTGCTGAGAAAAATCGGAGAAAAAGCCCACAATGTATCTTATGTATCATTTTAATAAACTAAATACAATATAAACAGACACATGCACACTCCAAGACTTGCCAAAAACTTCAACTTTAGGGCTATACAAATTAACATAGTGGTATGCATTCAAGTAACATAACAAAAGATAGACTACTTAAAATAGAGTAAAGGCGGAGTTGAGGTTGCCTACAAAAGGTTCATTTTGACCTCTATGGTGCTGTCTTGCCTGCTTCTAAAGCCAATGATACTATGGTACAATGCTATTCACTGTCACTGTTGTCATGTGTTGCACTGATCCTGCTGCATCGTGTCTCTAGTCCCTGGCAACGGAATCCTAAGTAGCATGGAATTGCCTTCTTTGCACGGGAACAGTTTTTCTGGCAGCCTTTGATACAGCTGCATGATATTGCCTTGTTCATTGACACAGGCCAGGCTGGCTTGGTAGATGCAAGGGGGACTGCATTGCTAGCACTGAGAGACCATCCATACTCTGTGAAAGAAGGAATATCCGGCTTGGCGATATGTGCACATTTATCTATTATGGTTGCTAGAACAGCTCTTCTCAGGTGCAGGTCAAAGGCATTCTCTGTCGGGGGCAGCAGCTTTAAGAGGGTTGATCTATTATTGAGGAACTTGTACACTCTAAGCTTACTCAGGTCAAAATCCTCCTGGTGGTCCGCTTTGGATGTGTACAGCAATTGTGAGGTCCCGTGCCTGATTGATGGACGTCATCTGAGAGGGAATCATAAGAGTTTTCACCAAACTCCTCAAGTGCAGAGATCCAGACGCATGATGCCCTTGAACCATGCCTTCTTCCCAGTGAAGAAGGGATAGCTGGTGGTACAGTATCTCTGCCACTTAAACTATGGATAAAGGGCAGGGCACGACACTGTGCGAGCCCCAGTGCTGATACCATTTGATGGATAGGAAGGTATGAATTTTGCTCTGTTCTCACCCACAGCTCTGGAATGCATCTGAGATGGGTTGCTGCATAGTAAAGGCACATGATGATGATGTCTGTGTCATTGGCATGGATTACAACTCTGTCAACTTTGTCATTCTGGACACTGTACAGGGTGTGGAGTATTATTCTTGTATCAGCCTCCTGTTGTGTGGATTCTAGTGCAGGGACATCTTCAATAGACCCCTCCTTGATCACCACACTCCTTGTCTCTTCTTTAAACCCCCCACCCAGGTAAAGATGTGTTGGACCAAGGGCCGACTTAAGTTTCTCATTTTCACACCATTCGTCACAGAGGAAACTCAATAGGTTTGCCTTGTTAGCTGACACAGCAAAAAACTCCTGAGGATCTGGAGCTGTGTAATGCATACTGACTTCATATTCTTTGGTAGGTTTTGGTCAAGCATATCTGTGTTCTTGCTCAGCTGTCTTAAGACTAGGTCCACTGTACCGGTCAAAACATAAGTGAATGATCTCTGTGCCAGCAGGTACATCATTCAACAGCAGACGTTGGTATCGTTCAGCGATTGTTCCAAATGCTTCACCTTTCAGGAACGACCAATGGCGCATGGCATCAATAACTACTGCTGTTTTTATGTCTTCTGTAGGCAGGTCAGGGATGCATGCAACTTTGGTCTCCTCTTTCAGGACCTTAACAAGGCTTGCCTTGGTACCTGTTCTCATCCTGCCATCTTCCTGGAAGAGGAAAGGGGGGAAGTCACTGCACTCGTGGTTGCCTATAAAGTCAACAAGGTTGAGTTCTCCACCACTGGCTATGATTTGGGTCATGCGCAGGAGGGCAGTAATTTCATTGCTCTTGCCAGGTGCTGAGGTTTTCCCCTTAGATTTTTTAGATTTTGTGTTTTGAGTGTAGAAAGTGTTAAGCTTCATTATGCTTGTCTTCTTCTGTTCACTGGACAGTGACTCACACAGTGTCTTCAGACCCAGTTCACACTCATCAAGTCGTCCTTGACTGTGGAATCAGCACACTGTCCTGTAGATATGTTGATCATGGATGATGTGCTCACTGTAAATGGGTTAGTCTCCACTGCTGCCTTCACTACCATCTCTGCATCCCGGATCACACAACTCTGACCAGACTCATGGTGTGGGTCTGCCATATTGACAACATATAAATTAAAGCTCAAACTGACCAAATGTGTTCATATTACTTAAAAAGTATACTTTTTGCCATAACAGTCAGCTGTCACTGTAAAAGTCATAGTAAAACTCATTTTCGCGTGGCGTCCATCTTGGACATATGCAAATGAAAGGTCCAGACACACCCAATCATAAGGATAAGTATTCCATTGAGTTTCTCATGCTCTGAAACCATGAAATAGACACCAAGTTTTTATTTCTAGCCCATCTGGTTCAAAAGTTATTGCCAAAGCTATTTTCTGATAATATTGAGGCGGCCATATTGGATTTCCAGCAGCAAGGAGACCTTGTTGTCCATATAGGTTGTGATCCTACTGGGTCATAGATATTATTTCTGGTGGCCAACCTTTTATGGCAGGGCAAATGCAGCATACCCCCCTTTGCCCCCTGGGTATAAGTTTTTACTCTACTGGATGTCGGCCATCTTGAATTTCGGAGTCAAAACGAGGTCTTACAATTAAAATTGTGTCAGATTTGGAATCCTCATGGTTGACTTGTATGGAAAAGTGCCTTCATACATGATTCTAGGTCATTCAGATCAAAAGTTAATTTTTAGAGATGGCGCCGGGCGCCATTTTGAATTTGGCTATCTAGCAAAAAATGCCGGGATTTTTGGGAGGGACCTGGGGGCTAAATCTTTTCTAAAGGGTCCATAGAGGTCAAATCAATCGTCAAAACGTACTTGCCAAAGGATGGTCACAGAACCTCACTTTCGGACCCTACTACTTGGTTCCTTAGTTTGAAATTTTGCGGTTAAAATGCGTTTATTAAGGGGAATTAATAGGGGTTTTTTTCGGTTAAAACGTCTCTGCACGGCGGCAGATAGGCTAATATAATGCATGTTTTACCTATAACTTAAATATTTCTGGTACAAAGTCTTTTCAGATGGGGGTCCTTGACATGAAAACCTTTGAGAACCACAGTCTGCCCTGCCAAGGTAAAGTGCAGTAACTACAGGAAAAAAAATCACTGAAAAATGGTTTTAAAAGTGATTCAACTGGTCAGCCAAATGAGATATCGGCATATAAGTGACATTACGCTAATTTTACATCTGTTCTTGTGGTAATTGTTTATCCCCCAAAATGGCAAAAGGCTAATTTGACCTTTGGGATACACAAATAAGTCGGTGTGACCAAAAACGTAGTTACTGCACTTTCCCTTGGCAGGGCAGAGTGACTGGTCTAGCACAGTGGTTCTCAACCTGTGGGTCTGGACCCCCAAGGGGGTCCCCACATGATTTTTTGGGGGGTCCCCAGATGACAGTGAAATGACAATTTAAGGACTTTTAAGACCTTTTTAATAACTAAAAACAGATCATTACTGCATCAATAGTAATCAACAAACTATAAACTGGTCAAACGGACAAATTGTCAAATAATATGAGAAAGAGAAACTATTGTGAAAATAGCAGATCTACAAGCTCACAACGCCAAACTAAATGTAATGCCTCAACTCCTACAATTCAAAGCTTGTCAGGGTGGGGGGTCCCCAGTTCAATTATGATTATTTTGGGGGGTCCCCAGTTCAAATATGATTATTTTTGGGGGTCCCCAGTTCACATTCTTTGGGGGTCCCCAGTTTAAATATGATTATTTTGGGGGGTCTCCAGTTCAAATATGATTATTTTGGGGGGTCCCCAGTTCAAAGTTCAAATATGATTATTTTGGGGGGTCCCCAGTTCAAAGTTCAAATATGATTATTTTGGGGGTCCCCAGTTCAAATATGGGGGGTCTCCACCTATAAAGAGTGAGAAGTTCTGGTCTAGAACATTTAAACATGAATAAAGTTGTATTAAAAATGGAAAAATGAACATTTATTCCAATGAAGGGTTTTGTAAATCATTGTATTTTACCTTTAAAATGTCATTTCACATTTATTTTTAACCTTTCATGTATATTTACTCATATCTTCATTAAAATGAAGCCACTTCTTTGACTTGTGCAAAACGCACACCCATCGCTTGGGGCCAGACCGGTCTGTAGAATACGCATGATAATGTGAATTCATGCGACCGGGATGGTTTACCAGGGCAGTAATCTGTACGGGTGCATTTCTCCTTTCCGACATGTCGCCTTTCCGACGTTGACGCACCCTATACCTAACCCTAACCCTAACCGCACGCGGAAGCCACTAGTCGGAGTGGTGAGATGTCGGAATGGAGAGTGAACACCAATCTGTACACACCTAATCTGAATTTTTCCCAAATTGTGAACCCCAAGGACTGGCCCCCACACACGTAAAGCATCTTTGAGTACTTAGAAAAGTGTTATATGAATTCCAGATATTATTATTATTATTATTTGAAGTCACACAAAGAAAAAAAAGTGAAGTCACAGAAATAAAGTATTCATGTGTAGGCAGTTGGCAGTTGCGCAATTATTGTTTATTCTTTGTGACTTGAAATGTCACAAATGTACATGTAGATCACATTTTACGAATGCCCAAATCAAATGTCCAAGCTCTTCAATTTGGCATCATCTGCCTTTATATAAATAAGATTACATAACCTTGTAGGAGTGTGCTCTGATTACCCTTAGTAGACTCACCTGTGGATGCCAGCTGAGTCGAGTTGGCTAACGACTCTGAAATACTTTGCCATGTATTTCTTGAGGTTATGGTGCTTATTTGGTTGTCAGTAGGGTTTAACATTTTCCGGGAAATATCAAATTTTAATTCCCGGGAATTTTCAGACCTTTTCCCGGGCTTCCCGGGAATTCCCGTTAAAGTGTAAAAAAAAAAAAAAGTGCCCACTAAAATGCATTTATATACTTAAATAGCCAATTTTACATCGAGGTGCCCAAATGTCCCTATTGTGTCCAGTGTCCACCTATGAACTTGCACTAATAATGACTTAAGTTGATTTTTTAAATCAAATAAATATAATATATAAATATAATATAGTGCCCTGGCGGAGATCTGCCCTGTTGCGAAGCAGCGGGTGAAGACGATTAACTTAAACGAGGAGCTGCGCTGTGCAGCCAAAACGCACTCAAACAATGTCAAACTCTAGCTGCTGAAATAAACGTTCCATTTGTATCATTATTGACAAGAGAACAGAACATGGATGTTGTTTGCAAAATGATTATTTATTTATTGTCCATCAGAGCGCCGGTGAGGTCACAGCTTATCTCTACTTTTGTAGGATATTGATTTGATAGCCTAAACTTGTAATTTGTTTGCAGTTATTAATTTATATTAGGCTAGGCTACTTGCTGGATATTAAGACTCCATTTTGGGATGTCGGCTGTATGTTGTCAAATGTATTAATCTATATTTTGTTGTTGATCAAATGTCGGGTTTTGTAGTGTGATTTTGATGTGCACATGCATGCGCTGCCGCCCGCTGCCACTGACAATCAATGAGACAGACAGCTGTTGTGCAGTTCACTTGTTGTACTGGGTAGTTAGTAAATGGTAGTTTGAACGTTCTAAAATGCAAGTGTAGGTAGGGTAGGCTACATTAATGATGATAAAACAATCGGACCACATCGGTCTAATAGCCTACTTTCGCTCTCTCTCTCTCTCTCTCTCTCTCTCTCTCTCTCGCACGCGCTCTCTCTTGCTCTCTCTCTCTCCAGCTCTCCCGTCTCTCCTCTCTCTCTATCAAAAGCATTGCTTGGCTTGCGCGCATTTTAAGCTGGAATATAGGCTCGAAATCAAACCTACCCACTGTTTATGCAGCGTTTCACTTGATGTTGAATATCAACTAGTCAACTGGTGTCTACCGTATTGACAGCAGAGGAAACGTTGAAATCAGCGTGCGCAGGGCAGACATGGGGCATCACGGCCACTTGTGTTTTAATTTGTTCATTACTGTTACATTCAGTGCGTCACATATTGGTTCACAACGGGACGATGGGACCCTGCCCTGGTAAAGTAACTTGGCTAATTATAATAGTAATTCCTCCGCGCTGTAGATTGGCCTTTCTACTAATTAGTATTCATTTCTAACAAAAAAAAGAAAAAACGGGATCCCGGGAACCGGAGTCAGTTCCCGGGACGGTAAATAACCTCGGGATTCCCGGGATTCCCGTATCCCGGGAATCCCGGTGTTAAACCCTAGTTGTCAGCTCTTTAATTTAGTTCAAACTATCACATAGTTTAGAAATCTGTAAACCATCCACAGCTGTCTCTATCCTCTGTGGATCTTTCATCCTCCAGGAGCTACTGGGTGCTTTTTATTTTTGTGCGTGTTTTATTTATCCTTTTATTTAACCAAGATAAAACCTTTAGATTTCAATCTCCTTTTCAATGGGCTATGGCCAAGAAGACATCATAGGCTACCTAATAGTTTCACAAAAAAAAAAAACATCAAATATGATACAAATACAAGCAGATACAATTTTAAAATGAAAAACCATAAAAAAAATGACCGTCCTTGGCAAGCAGCTGGTGTCCAATTTTCTTTTTAATTTAAATACAAAAAACCTCATACACAAGTATGAATGACCACAAAGAATATACTGTACATGCAGACATGAATGGAATACTGCACTGTACATGCGGACATGAATGAACTGATATGAACTGTTCAAAAGCTCATTTACATTGTAGTCCCTTGTGTGAATATGTGTGAAAACTGAGTTATGGAGGGTGTTCACTCTCCATTCCGACATCTCACCACTCCGACTAGTGGCTTCCGCGTGCGGTTAGGGTTAGGGTTAGGGTTAGGTATAGGGTTCGTCAACGTCGGAAAGGCGACATGTCGGAAAGGAGAAATGCACCCGTTATGGAGGTGTGCACGAGTGTGCATGTGTGCATGCTATAACACAAATGCAGTGGCGGAAAAAGTTCTGACATGGTTGAACAAGACATGAACAATGTTTGAGGATCTGGTTTAAACAACACTAGGAAACAAGCCCAAATAATCAACTACTCGCAACTATATTGCTGCAATGCTTGAATTGACTGTATACATTAAATGGATACAGATACAATTCTTCACATTTAAAAAAAAGTATTTTGTGGAGTGTTTTTTCATTGTGCTCTTCCACTCATGGATGCAACCAAGGATATTGTTGGGGGTCAATGTCTATGGCTTATGTTGCTAGCAAGACCTCTCTATACAACTTGATATCTAGATAGCAATCTGAGATAATATTATGGGCATTATTGCAGGATGGCATCTGCATGCTGGATGTAGAGGTTTCCTGGGCTGACAATATGAGACACCACAAACTCCAGCTCTAGAGTGGCCGTCTCGGAATCGGGAGGTTCCCGGTTCGATCCCCAGCTCCCCCTGGGTTAGTGTCTGTGTGTCCTTGAGCAAGACACTGAACCTGCTGCCTTGCGTGGTTTCCTCTGCCGTCGGTGTGTGAATGTGAAATATATTGTGAAGTGCTTTAGATAAAGGCGCTATATAAATGCAATCCATTTACCTGGACATCAGTCCCCTCCCCCCATCGTCCCATGTGTTGCAATAAACCCAGCAGGACACATGGCTGCATTGTTTGTCCTCGCCTCCATCTGTCCTGGTCTCGATAGCGGGGGCGTCTTATCTCCTTTAAAAATAAAAAAAAGAAACAGGTAGAGCTGTGATGTAACTGCAACTATTGTGTTCAGTTAATTGTATTGATCAAATCAAATTCAACATGTTGGTATCTTTCATATCATATTAGAGAAGAACACTCTTGGCCCTTGGAGGTCTTGCTCTCACAGCCCACATACATCGCATCGGAACCTCCTGTTTCACACAGTTTAATCAGCTGGAACTCTGGTTTTACTGTTGTCTTTTATGCTTCGTTGATTTTTTTTCAACATTTCATAAAACTTCTTTCCTCCTCTTACATATAAAGTGAACAGCTCCTCTTCATCAGCACTGGAGCACTTTCATCATCTTTGCCTCTGTGTGGAAGATAGGCGCACTCGTTCTTTTGTTGGTCTGCTTAGTGCCATTCTCTACCTTATTGGCATTGTCCTACTGTCTTGTCGTCTCTGCAAAATACAAATAAAAAAGAGTGGTACACTTGCAAAATGTATGAAATAGCTAATATAAAACATAGGACATGTTTTTTTGTTGTTTGTTGTTTCTTTACTTAGAATTCCCCCCCCCCCCCCCCCTGTGGACTACGTCCATGTGGCAGACTTTGCTGTGCTGGACTGCTGGAATGACACGTCAAAGCTGTGTGGTCCGGCGTAGTCTGTATTTGATGGGGTGGAGACCCAGATGAATCATGGACCGGGAGAAAGAGGCCCTGGAACAACAGAGGCCTCTCTCTCTCTCTCTCTCTCTCTCTAAAACTCCATTTAGGTTAGAGGAGGCTTCACACCATCCTCCATTCAGACACAATTCAGTGGGAAGTGTACATCTTAAACCTCAGTGTTTCTGAGCCGACTGCTGCAGTGCACAGGCCTTCGGCTTTTCATCCCCTTCCCAGTCCCACACTTTCCAAAAACTGAGACAAGCCATATCAAACGTATACAATACTTCAATATATTAAAATCCAATGCAATATATAAAAATAAGTGGTAAACTGTATACAACACATGTATTTAACAAAAGTTACACAGATCCCCTATAAAAACAGATAAATAGATAAATCCATTCATCCATCAATCCATCAATAGTTTAAGTTTTACACTATACACAATATCTCTGCTGTCCAGAAACAACCAGCAAACTCCAAAGTTTTTCCCATTTTTCAGGAAATGAAAAAACAAAATATAAACTTTTCAGGAAATGAAGGAAACAAAGCAATACTGCCTCATCAAAGTTGGTTTAGTGACTTTATATATTGTCAGATACTTGCATGTGTCATTATATTATCACCACTTTACCCAAATCCAGCTCAAATGGAATTAGGGGTTTTGTCCGAACAGAAATTCAGCTCAAATGGAGTTAGGAGTTATGTCGGTCAGAACAATCACCCGATCTACAGATTCCAAATGGGGCTAAATTCCAAATGGATCTCCAAGCTCACAACGCATCACAACGTGTGAATTAATGCCCTGATGCTTCATGACACTTATTATATAGGCCTACAATAATAAACAGGACTTCAAATATTACAATAATAACTTCTGCAAAGAGGGTTTCGCGGAGTTGGAGTTTCACTAGAACCAGCGAGAGAAATGCTATGAACTATTTTCTTGTCACATTGCTCTCCTCAGAAAACACAGATTTTAGAAATATAATTAGTTGTTTTCATAACATTAGCGTCAGTGCTATGCTTGATAAATAGGAAGGGTACACTGCATAGTTTTAACAGACTACGGGGGAAAAACCCTGCCTCGTAGAGTTGCTTATCTTCCGCACGTAGCTCTCTGTGTGCACTCACTCACGGAGTGAGACAGATGCACGCAGCAGTGGAGAGGAGAGGGGGTGGGGAGTTGGTTGATTTGACGGACAGTTTGAGGATCCAATGGAGTTGGGAGGTTTCTTCAGAGGCGCTTTTTGATACTTTTCATTGGTTCAAAAATACATATTTTTTACACAGACGTATAGGGTGTTCAATAGCGTTGATTTTTGAAAAAAAGAAAAGCTGAAAATGGAGTTAAATGGTTGCTGCTGGACAGCGACGATATATACCTTTAACTTTATACTTACACAAATGTATTATTTATGTATTAAACACTTTGGTCAGACTGTCCATCTTAGAGCCATTCTTGGCCTTGTTGTCATTTTCCTTCTCCGTCTCGCCTTCTCTGTAAATACAAATAAAAAAGAGTGGTACACATGCAACATTGCTATATTAGACTATATACAAAATATAGGACTTATTTCATACTTACTTCCGCGTACATATAAAACAAACAGCTCCTCTTCATCATTACTGGAGACAACTTTCATCATCTTTGCCTCTATCTATGTGAAGGATAGGCACACTGGTTCTTTTATTGCTCTGCTTAGTGCCATTCTCTGCCTTGTTGGCATTTTCCTACTGTGTCTTGTCATCTCTGCAAAACACAAATAACAAAGAGTGGTAAACTTGCCACATTGCTGAAATAGCTAATATAAAACATAGGACATGTTTTTTTTGTTTTGTTACTTACAAAAAATATTCCATTTTGTTCAACGTTAAGCATTTTCGTCAAACTGTCCATCAGGTATGTGTATGCCGATCTGACGGTAGAGCTTCTTTAATTCTGTGGAGTACGTTCAGGTGGCAGACTTTTCTGTGGAGTACGTTCAGGTGGCAGACTTTGCTGTGCTGGACTGCTGGAATGACATAGTCTGTATTTAATGGGATAGCTGGTGAACTTTTCATCAGTCCCACACTTTCCAAAAACTGAGACAGATGAAGACAAAAACAGTTTCTAAGGAACTATATTTACAAATACTCTTGTTTTACAGAGAGCCATATCAAAAGTATAAAATACTTAAATTCTACAAGCAATAAAAAGATCTAAGTAGGCTATGACGTGGAGGGTGAACAACCAACTTATCATACTTCAAGTAAGCAATATTTCCTTTCTGACGTTCAGCTTTCATTGGGGCAACAGTTCCTTTCTTTTTTGTTTGACTATGTCAGAGAAATCTTCATTGATATACAAGTTAGTGCCCTTCAGATTCTTTGCACGTTTGAAAATGTCTTCCTTGTCCTTGAATCTGAGGAGCTTGATCACTATTGATTTCGGGCGTCCGGTGGGATCATATTTACCGACGCGATGAGCTCTCTCAATTTCGATGAGTTTAGGGTCAATTTTAAGATGCAGACTGCTTTTAGCAGGGTCAGTGAACATTTTTTTTCGCTTTGATCTCGGAATCAGACCATGATTCTGTTTTCACATAGCAGATCTGCAAGCTCACACAAGCCCAGTTGTGAGCTTGTAGATCTAGATGATCTAGATGTATAAAATAAAGGATAAAGTGGTTAATGTATGTTTTATACTATAGTCATTTATATCTGCAAAGTAACTAAAGTTTTCAAATAATTGTAGTGGAGTAAAAGTACAATATTTGTCTCTGAGATGTAGTGGAGTAGAAATACTCCAGTAAAGTAAAACAAATACCTCAAAATTGTACTTAAGTAAATGTACTTAGTTACTGTACACCACTGTCCTCCTCCTCATCATCATCCTCATCATCATTTACCTTCAGCAAAAGATGGCAGGGAAGAGCGCAGCGTGTATCCACCAGAGGACAGCAGCCGAATCTCCCTCACATCGAGGAACTCTGGCTGACCGTGTGTCTCCTGGTCCAACCTGGAGAAATCCATGGATTTTTCCTCAGGTAAAATGTAACCGCTCAATGTTTGCTTAAGTCACAGAATTGTGGGAAGCCTGGTTTCTCTTTGCGTCTTTGCGGCTCTGATCTGGTGTAGAGCCCGCCCACTGTATCCGGTCATTTGCACGCTCACCTACATCACGCAGAGAGGCCGTTTCTGTATCCTTTCTAGACCGGATATTCTATTTGGTCAGTGATGACGCCCATGACACCTCGTTGTCAATTTTGATTTGATGGCACGATAGCACCGCCCACCCACCCAGGTCTAGCCCCACCCAGGTCTTACTGCTAGTGTTTGAACGTATTGAAATAAACAATGGTTTTATAACATACCGTATACAATATTGTATAGCTCTATGGTTTAGATCACGACAGATTGCCGTAATTAACTGGTAATAACCATAAAATGTTATTAAAATGCAGTGGTGGAAAAAGTACTCAGATATTTATTTACTTAAGTAAAAGTAGCAATACCACTTGAGCTTGTAGATCTGCTATTTTCAAATAGCCTATGTATACAATAGGGCTAAAATGGTTAATGTATGTTTTATCATTTATATAATATATTTACATAATAAGCTGCAAAGTAACTAAAATTAACAAATAAGTAACAAATAATTGTAGTGGAGTAAAAAAAAGTACAATATGTAAAATAAACAATGGTTTTGTAACCTTCCAGTGTTTCTGAGACACATTCGCTGGTAGGTTTTAGTTAATTATTAGTCAAATGACTGCATGTTTAAACTTTTTTAAATCAATTTTAATCCTCTCTTCAATGTGACCATCAGCTTTAGTTAATGACTGTTATGATGCGCAGTTTATGTTTCAATCTATAAAGCCTGTTCTCATAGCAAACACCGCAGGACGGCCGCGGGGGTGTGTTTGGGTTCAACAATCAGGAATGCCATCAATAATCACATTGCTCCTAGACTTGTTTTCCAGGTAATCAAGCTTTGAAGACACTTCATTTGAGGAGGTCTGAGAGGCTGACTGCCTTTCAGTTAAGGTTTTACCAAACTCCAAACATTTTGCATTACTGATTTTCAAGCCATCAAGCTCAGCCTGAGGAAAATGTAGGCTGGCTTTTAAATCATCAACATTCCTGGACATGTTGGCACCTGCTGGAGGTGGCTCAGCCTGGTGATGCCAGTCTGGTGGTGCTTACTGCTGCTGGTGGTTCAGCCTGGTTGTGCTAACTGCTGCTGCTCCTGCGGCTGGCTTGGTGGCCAGGTGCTGCCTGCTGCAGAGTGCTACTCCTGAGGCTAGCTACTGCAGAGTGCTGCTGCCTCACTGCTGCTCAGCTCTTTGTGCCTCTGTTGCTCTGTCACTGTTCGTTTATTGTTAAATAGCAGCAGCACGACTGAAGATGTGATCTCATGCCGTCCCTGTTCATGCAGCAGCTTCCCCAGGTTGTACAGGCAGCTGGTGACGGAGCTCTTGTGGGCGTGTGGGTCTTTAAGGTTCTCGTCTGTGATCTCGGCACAGGTCAGGAAGGTGCGCTTGGCCTCCTCCTGGCTTCCCTGGTTCATTAGAATAATGCCTGTGTTCAAGGCCGATGCTAGAGTTGGCCGACCCAATGGCCAGTTTATAATAATGCAGCGCCTCAGAATAATGTTGGCTCTCCTGAAGCAGCAAGCCCTGGACTGTTGAAAGATAAGTAGAAGAGTCTTTGACACAGAAGGTTTAGCAAGCTGAAGAAAATGGTTCATCATGGTTCCTCAAAATTTGTAGGGATAAATGGCTTGTAAAAATAAAAATGCATCATTACATAATCCATCTACAGCAGCTACTTGTCGCGGCGTAGCCCTCGCGCCATTCCGTGGCCAACGAAGGTCGGGTATGGGTCCATGGCTCCATGGCTCCAGCGCCATCCATTTGCAGGGCTAGTTGATTCGGCAGGTGAGTTGTTACACACTCCTTAGCGGATTCAAACTTCCATGGCCACCGTCCATTGGCAAAAGCCGTTGCTTTTTAGCCTGATTATCAGCTTGAAGCTGCGTGGAGCTTCAGTCTGAAATTGGCTGCAATGTCCACGATTACTAAGGGGAGGGGATTCAAATCTCCCTAAACCAATCACAAGAGCCATGGATCCGCCTACATCTGACGTCATCGCACAGCTTGTTTTAGCAGATATTCACTGATTGGCTTGTCGTTAGACCACCCCCACCTCCGACTCTGATTTGACAGGTTTTTCTTCGACCGTGAAAAGCCATAGGCTCACATTATGACACCAGACCTAGAGGAGCTCACTCAGAGAGTGGGCGTGGTCTATGGTCTGGAACCAGGCTAGTCATTTTTCAGAAGATGGAACGAAAATGGTCCAGAAAGTGGTGAAAACAGCAGATCTACAAGCGATGCGACGCATTGTGAGCTTGTAGATCGGCTATTTTCACTACTTTAGCAGAAGTTTCTGCCCGACAGCTACAAAATATTGTTTGATTAAAAGTAACTGTTACTGTCCAGTGTGGACTCGCTGGTGTTGCCTCAGGTTACCGGACGTACTGAAATGCATGTCACACTGTGTCCAGTGGTAAGGTTTCTGCCCAGTGTGGTGTCGCTGGTGTTTCTTCAGATCACCTGACTGAGAGAATCTCAGACGAAGACCATCGCCCCAACCCTTCCGAACGGCGTTCGCCTCTCCCCTAGGACCGACCCATGTTCAACTGCTGTTCACATGGAACCCTTCTCCACTTTGGCCTTCAAAGTTCTCGTTTTAATATTTGCTAGGAGTTTGACATTACAATGGGTTTGTATAGGAATACAATTCCAAACTATACAATTCCTATTACATGATATAGGAATTGTATAGTCTGATAACATTAATATCAAATACCTAAATACTGACTCAAGCAACTTAAAAACTGTCTGGGGTGCTCCCAATTAAAAGCCTGAGTTGACGATAAAATGACCACATTAAGTGAAATATCCCTTTAACTGGTAACTTACTTTTGCCACCCCCTATTTCTTTCCTAACACCATACCAAAAATCTAAAACAAGTGCAAAATCTTTATGATTTATACATACTGTATTCCCTCCAAGCTATTAGGGTTAGCCTAAATAACTTTGAAGTTACACCCGACACACACGCACGCACGTGCGTGCGTGTGTGTGTGTCTTGGCCCCACCCTGTCGATCTCCTTTCATTAGTTTGCACACCCAGTCATCAGCTCATGCATTCACCTCCAACCAATCAGGACTGGACTCACACACCTGCACACTGTTATGCTAATTACATTCACTGCTATTTAAGCCCCACTTCTCCAGCTTTACTAGCTCATTTGTGACTTCACGCCCGCTTGCTACCAGTTTGTCAGTATATGTCCAGTGTGGACCAGTCAGCATAATGATCAACTGTTTTTCCTTGTACCAATGTTTTCAGCTGATAATGTGAGACAAACAAGCAGACGCAGTCCTACAACAACGAGTCCAAAAAGTCTGTGACTGGGCATGATCACATACACGGGGGTCCCCAGTAAAATTAGTTAATATATCGACTATATGAAAGTACAGTAGCTAATCTACAAGTTCCACAAAGCTTGTACGTGGGTCCCTGGCACAAAATCTTCAGATTTGTGTCTGTGGCCAAATGCATATTAATTTGGGGTCCTTGACATATAAATGTTTGAGAATCACTGGTTTGAAAAACATCTTTGAAGAATATTACTTAAGAAGATGGAGTGAAAAGTTTGCCTTCAGAGCAGATTTATGTTAAACTGTGGCCCTGACATAACCCAGTTTTGATGTCTATGTTTGAAGTCAAACAGAAAAGTGAACTAAAGTTGAACTTCTTAAGGCATGAACTGACAAGTAAATTCAACATAGGGAGCAGTCATCACTTGGACTGGCCACTGAAATGTTTGTCACAGGTGTCTCACATTGGCCAATCATCAAGGAGTAGTCCTAGTTGTTGTGCAATTACAAAAAAGACAAACTGGACATCAAGGGAGTTGTTTCTGGTTGCTGTAGTACACTACATTTAGTACTACAAGTAAAATACAATAATTCAAAAACATTTGTTAAATGTTTTCCTTAAAAATAAGGAAATGAAAAGTTAGTTTATTTCATTAAACAATGTTAAAACAATGACTTCCATGTTCTGCTTTCTCTCACGTACTACATACTACAATTTATGAGATCCATCACTGCAAATTATGTTAAAAAAAAAACAGGTTTTTCTTCGACCGTGAAAAGCCATAGGCTCACATTATGACACCAGACCTAGAGGAGCTCACTCAGAGAGTGGGCGTGGTCTATGGTCTGGAACCAGGCTAGTCATTTTTCAGAAGATGGAACGAAAATGGTCCAGAAAGTGGTGAAAACAGCAGATCTACAAGCGATGCGATGCGTTGTGAGCTTGTAGATCGGCTATTTTCACTACTTTAGCAGAAGTTTCTGCCCGACAGCTACAAAATATTGTTTGATTAAAAGTAAATGTTACTGTCCAGTGTGGACTCGCTGGTGTTGCCTCAGGTTACCGGACGTACTGAAATGCATGTCACACTGTGTCCAGTGGTAAGGTTTCTGCCCAGTGTGGTGTCGCTGGTGTTTCTTCAGATCACCTGACTGAGGGAATCTCAGACGAAGACCATCGCCCCAACCCTTCCGAACGGCGTTCGCCTCTCCCCTAGGACCGACCCATGTTCAACTGCTGTTCACATGGAACCCTTCTCCACTTCGGCCTTCAAAGTTCTCGTTTTAATATTTGCTAGGAGTTTGACATTACAATGGGTTTGTATAGGAATACAATTCCAGACTATACAATTCCTATTACATGATATAGGAATTGTATAGTCTGATAAAATTAATATCAAATACCTAAATACTGACTCAAGCAACTTAAAAACTGTCTGGGGTGCTCCCAATTAAAAGCCTGAGTTGACGATAAAATGACCACATTAAGTGAAATATCCCTTTAACTGGTAACTTACTTTTGCCACCCCCTATTTCTTTCCTAACACCATACCAAAAATCTAAAACTTGTCTCCAAGTGCAAAATCTTTATGATTTATACATATTCCCTCCAAGCTATTAGGGTTAGCCTAAATAACTTTGAAGTTACACCCGACACACACGCACGCACGCGCGTGTGTGTGTGTGTCTTGGCCCCACCCTGTCGATCTCCTTTCATTAGTTTGCACACCCAGTCATCAGCTCATGCATTCACCTCCAACCAATCAGGACTGGACTCACACACCTGCACACTGTTATGCTAATTACATTCACTGCTATTTAATCCCCACTTCTCCAGCTTTACTAGCTCATTTGTGACTTCACGCCCGCTTGCTACCAGTTTGTCAGTATCTGTCCAGTGTGGACCAGTCAGCATAATGATCAACTGTTTTTCCTTGTACCAATGTTTTCAGCTGATAATGTGAGACAAACAAGCAGACGCAGTCCTACAACAACGAGTCCAAAAAGTCTGTGACTGGGCATGATCACATACACGGGGGTCCCCAGTAAAATTAGTTAATATATCGACTATATGAAAGTACAGTAGCTAATCTACAAGTTCCACAAAGCTTGTACGTGGGTCCCTGGCACAAAAATCTTCAGATTTGTGTCTGTGGCCAAATGCATATTAATTTGGGGTCCTTGACATATAAATGTTTGAGAATCACTGGTTTGAAAAACATCTTTGAAGAATATTACTTAAGAAAATAAGATGGAGTGAAAAGTTTGCCTTCAGAGCAGATTTATGTTAAACTGTGGCCATGACATTTCAGTAAACCCAGTTTTGATGTCTATGTTTGAAGTCAAACAGAAAAGTGAACTAAAGTTGAACTTCTTAAGGCATGAACTGACAAGTAAATTCAACATAGGGAGCAGTCATCACTTGGACTGGCCACTGAAATGTTTGTCACAGGTGTCTCACATTGGCCAATCATCAAGGAGTAGTCCTAGTTGTTGTGCATTTACAAAAAAGACAAACTGGACATCAAGGGAGTTGTTTCTGGTTGCTGTAGTACACTACATTTAGTACTACAAGTAAAATACAATAATTCAAAAACATTTGTTTAATGTTTTCCTTAAAAATAAGGAAATGAAAAGTTAGTTTATTTCATTAAACAATGTTAAAACAATGACTTCCATGTTCTGCTTTCTCTCACGTACTACATACTACAATTTATGAGATCCATCACTGCAAATTATGTTTAAAAAAAAAAAAAAAAACATGTGCGTGGCGTATTTCAGATTAAATTATAGTTTTAGACACATTTGAAATTTGTAACTGTATGGCAAAAGTAAATATCTGGATATTTTCTTTCAGTAAGCCAAATCTGTTTCATCAAATATTTAAATTATATGCAGATTATGTTTGCATAGAGCCCTTTTTTCCACTGAGATGATTCGGTTGGTGTGGGGGGAGGCATGCGTTAATCCGACAGACCTTTTCTCCGACTATGTGGCATCCGCGTGCGGTTAGGGTTAGGGTGCGGGTTTGGTTCGGGTTTAGTATTGGAAACGTCGGAGCGCTGCGCTGTCGGAGGAATGCGCTGTCGGACTAACGTACTGCACCCGGTGTGGGTGGGTGCAGAGGAGGGTGTGGGTGCTCCCACAGCGGGCTCAGGAGTGGCGGCAGGTGTTACAAGACAGTCAGAGGTTTTTCGTAGCCCTACTCGGAGGGATCCAGAGCACTGCGGGTGTCCCATCTTCTGGATGTCCACATCTGTGGACAAGACAACGCTGGGTTAAACAAAACACAGCGAGATGAACCCACCATCGCTACTGATCCGTCCTGGAAGGCCTGCTGCCTGTTGACTCACATTAATCACACATTTCTCGAATACATCTGATTTTTACGTTGGCTATTAAAAAATAGCAGATGTACAAGCTCACGGCGTGGCACAAAAGCATGTACATGTATCTTTTTGAAAAACTGACTGTAACGTTTCTTTCTAGCAATGTATTTCTTCCAATTCACTTAGTAACAGATTTGGACATATGAGGTTTCTATCCGATAGACAATACACTTCTTCAACTTCTTCACTCCTCCTTCTCATGGCTCATGGCTGACAGTTGTTCTGCAAACACAGTAGGGATAGGACCATTATGAAAATTACACGTCATGATTATGGTGGCAAAAGTAATTGCGGTTAAGGATATTATCGCAATAATCAAAATATTCTGGTAGCCTGGTAAGACTGGTAGCAATGGTAGCGAGTAGCAACAGCTCAGCATACAAACATGTCATATTACTAGAACTCCAGTTGTCTGTAGGTGTGGTGTACATATATCTGGAGTGGCGTGTATTAGCTCGTGCTCATTTGATTTGGCTATTTTGTCTCATCTGTTTAAGAAAGTAGGTAGCTGATATATAGCACTTTTACCTTAGCGCTAGGTATACTCTTGGTTGCTTGTTTTTGCAGGAAATGCACTTAAGACTTAGTAGTTTCGTTCCCTACCTATGTTGAATGCATTTATTGTAAGTCGCTTTGGATAAAAGCGTCTGCTAAATGACTGACTGTAATGTAATCTGGTAGTGAATGAGTCATGATTGCCATCTAGTGGTCGTTATAAATCATCACATATGACAACACTGACTTATAAGGCATTTGTAGAATCGGCCTTATCAATCGGTATTAATGGGTTAAGAGTCTGACCTACCCCTAATCAGGAGGGAGTCCAACACTATTACTTTTCAGGATTAAAAAAAAATGGGAACAGTAGCAGATCTCTGCTACTTCTGATGCTTTGTCAGTGTGACTGTAGTACGATAATGTGCATCGTTCCGTCTAAATAAACAAATAAAGTACAAGTAAAGTGGTCTTGTCGTGCAGACTTCAGGAAATGGTGGACCTCCTCCCGTTGTACCTGTGCTGGACCGGTGACATGGGGGAGGCGATGAACGAGTTCTTCCTGACTTTGCGGAAATTCCCCACCTTCCGCCTCTCGCCGTTCTTCCAGCTGTATGTTCGCATCCTGGAGACCGGCACTTCAGCCGAGCGGCCCACACAGGCCACGCTGGCCAGCGCCAAGTGGGAGGGAGTGGGAGGGAGTGGAGTGGTGGACTGTGGAGGGGAACACAAAATTACACAAAATTATAAATGTTTCGGAAAATCTCATAATAGCTGCAGATGCCAGACTTGCACACAAAACACACACACAAAACTCCCTCTTCACGTTTAGACAATAGCAGCTAGGAAGTTGCACAGCTCGTGGAACTAGCGGTTTGGATGTGCTTGTTGAGGGCCCCTCCTCCTCATCCATGGATTCAAAAGAAGTGTCCTCAGTCTCTACTGCTTTTGTGGGTTGATAATAGTAGGGTCACAAAGTGAGGTTCCGTGACCATCCTTTGGCAAGGATGGTTTGACGATTGATTTGACCTCTATGGACCCTTTAGAAAAGATTTAGCCCCCAGGTCCCTCCCAAAAATCCTGACATTTTTTGCCAGACAGCCAAATTCAAAATGGCGCCCGGCGCCATCTCTAAAAATAAACTTTTGATCTGGATGACTTAGAATCATGTATGAAGGCACTTTTCCATACAAGTCAACCATGAGGATTCCAAATGTTTGTTTATTTATATCTTTTTACCACAAATAAGATACTAAAGTGTCTTTCCATCAAGATTGAGTTCTTGTTTTTGCACTGATCAATTAACTAACAGTGGCATAGTGTAAAAGATGACCTCACAGAACCAAAACAACCCCAAAGGGAAGCACCTATGAATTTAAACATCATCAATGCCTCCATTAGAGGTAATCTGAGATATAATAGAATATATATTCTATTATATATATATTATATATAAAGTAATAATAGTGTAAGCAAACAATGGAAATAACTAATTACTATTACTATTACTATTAATTATAATAATGCTTTACAGGATCATTAAAGGAGACTTTAACCGTAATGATTCAAATTCAGTTAAGATTGACTTCTTGTTTTTGCACCAATCAGTTAAATAACAGTGACAAAGTGTAAAAGATGACCTCACAGAACCAAAACAACCCCAAAGGGAAGCACTTGTGAATTAATTAAATTACTGAATTTAAAGGACAAGTCAGTGCTAAAGTTAAAGTAATAATAGTGACAGAATGCAATCTGAATGAGATTCTACCCTTCATGGTAGGCACACTAGTCAATTAAAACTACCCCTACAAGTAACACTTACTGAATTAAAAGGACAAGTCAGTGCTAAAGTTAAAGTAATAATAGTGACAAAGGATAGAAGATGACAATACAGAGCCAAGACAACCCCAAAGAGATGCACTTATGAATTTAAACATCATCACTGCCTCCATTTGAGGTAGTCTGAGCTTGTTTGCTTCCATTGAGCATGTGTTCTTTGTATGTGCACGAGTCCATACAAAACTATTATTCTATGCAAAAACTAAATGCCATTAGAGGTAATCTGAGTGTGTTTACATCAAGCATTCTTGTTATGTGCCCTTTGTGTGTCAGTTAAAACTACCCCGACATTTAGCACTTTACTGAAAAAAAATCAAATTCAGCTAATTTAAGCTTTAACTTTCAACCTCAGGCAATTTTGACTTGTGGCTTCAATACCAGGTAATTTAGCTCCAAATTTCAGCCTCAGGCAATTTTGACTTGTAGTCAGTCTAACTCTGAAAGTGTCCATAAATGAAAGTTCATGAACACATCACCTGAAGTTCAAGATTTCAACTAAGGTTCAATTACAACTACCCCAACAAGTAGCACTCATGGCATTAAAAGGACAAGTCAGTGCTAAAGTTAAAGTAATAATAGTGACAAATGTATAAACTTTCCCAAGAATGAGCTCTTTAACTACTGCTCTGACTGGTGTCGTCCTTCAGCTAGTAGGTATTCTATGGTGTGTGAACAATACTGTCCCATTAGGGGACCTAATGGGACAGGGATTCAATTTTAGGGTTTAGGGTGAGATCGAACCGGTCACCCTAATGATGATGTCTAGGTGAAAAAAAGGAGAAGGAAACAAATTATCTAAAATTTATCCCCAACAATATTTATTACAGCAAAAAAAGTAAAAGTAAATAAAAAAAGTATAAACTAATATTAAAAGATAAAACACACTCTCACACACGCGCGCACACACACACAGACACACACACACACACACACACACACACACACACACACACACACACACACACTGTAGCGATCGGCTATCGCACACACACCCCACGCACACACCACTGCGTTTATCCACGCCCACGAGCCATGCACAGACGGTGACGTGCAGTCTCCGTCGCACCCCCACGTTACTCACGTTTTATGAATGGACTCGCCAAGATGGCGGCGCCCTGTGTCAGTTACTGTGTAACCGTGAAGCAGAGCAGACGTTCCTGTAAACCACCCGCGACCGCGTGCAAAAGTCCGCGTTGTCCGTTGCCCAAACTAACCGTCCGGATCCTTGTGGAGGACTTAACCCCCAAGCCGTTAATCCTTGGGAGTTTTCCCGTGCCGTGCAGTTGTTTACCAGCAGCGGAGCAGCCAGCTGGGCTAACCGGAAAAAGCGGAGTGGATTCCTGGATCTGCCCCCCTCACACACACACATACACGGTACCCTGGTTGCCTCATTTATTTGTTCACCACGGTAAAGGCCGTGGAGCAGCTTCTTTTGTTTTTGTTATTTTGTTTTGGGGAACCAAGGTTTCTATATATTTGAGGATTGTCTCAAATATATAGGAAGGAACAGTGGGTTGAGAATTGTCTATTGAGAAGTGACTGTCTATTGAATTGACGTTAACCTGTGGTGTTGGACAAACTGTGGACTGGATTTCGGGTGTGGGCTGGAGTTGATTCATAATACAAAGTCAAACTGAGTTATTTTGTGTCTGTGTGTTTCATTCTATTGTTTTTTGACTTTAAGGTGTTCTTTGTGTGTGTCCACCCCTGGTTATAGGTTTTAAGGTTCATTTGGTTACAGTGTGCGCTTAAATCCTGTGTACGGTTGGTTGTTTTTAAAAGCGTTTTTTGTCCAAGCTGGACTTAATTCGTGTTAGGCTTTGACCTAACTGGCACCCCAAACATAATCTACAAGCTAAACCGTTACATAAAAAGTGGCACCCCAGATGGGATAAAAGGAACTCAAAATAAAGCAAAAACAACTGTGTTCACACAAGTGCAAATCCGGAGAATTTTCAACAAGGGAACAAACATTCATTCAAACACAATCAAAAAGGGAAAATTTTCAATTTCACAATGGCACATTCTGATGGACCCCTGCTGGATTTTGCGGACATGGAGTCTCAATACCAGAGTTGGCGTCAAACCCTCCACCCTCAAACAAATCAGCCTCAACCAAATCAGCCTCAAACAATCCACCCTCAAACAAATCAGCCTCAACCAATTCAACCTCAAGCGAACCAGCCTCAAATGCATCAAATGGATGGAAATTCAGCTGCAATTAATGAAATAATTCAAATCCACGAACCGGATCAAATACACGAGCAGGATGGAGAAGATTCAATCAATTACAGTTTACTTGATATGGAAATTTGCAATGATGTCACAAGCAACCACATCACTCCCATGCGGCCGAGCTCTTCTGTAGCACCAGGACCCTCACTGTTGTCGATGCAGGAGGACATTTTGGAACTCAAAAGAGCTCAACAAGAGCTGCGAAATCTTCTTCTACATAAACTGGAAACACTCAGTAGGCAGCAAGTGCAACATTCTGAATATGTGGTGGAAAAATTAACACACCTGCAGGAAACACGGACAAAGGAAGCAATCAACACTCTGGGAAAACAAATGGACTACGTGAAAGCTCAGCTCACGGGTACTTTGACATGGCGTTTGCAACAACACCACACCGACATGCTCAAAGATATGCATTCTGCCGTTTCTCCCCTTGCTATATCTGTGAACCGCCTCCAAACCGAGGTTTTCCAAACTACAAAGCAGCTGGACTCGCTTGCTACCAGTGTAGCCACTTCCATCGAGCCGTCTTTTCACTTGAGTTCTCTTGTGACTCCTCCTACACAGGCCGCAGCTGGACCAGCTGGGCCCGCCCCTCAACCACCTAGGGCCCAGTCTACCATGCACCCTGGTGCTGCTCATGAGGTCCTTGCCCCGGTCTCCCTCTCTCATACTGTCCTTCCATCTCATACAAACCCTCCATCTCAAACCACTCTTCCCCAGAGCTCATCTCAAACCACTCTTCCCCAGAGCTCATCTCAAACCACTCTTCCCCAGAGCTCATCTCTATCGGGTGGACGACGCAGACGGCTAACCGGGCCCATTAAGTTTGATTTTCCCACCTTTGGCAAGAAAGATGATAACCCCGATCCTCTCTTGTTTGTGGAGAAATGCATAGACTTCTTGACCCTAAATCCCCTGACGAATGAGGAACTACTGGCCACCCTAAGAAATGTGTTGCACGGCACAGCCCGTGACTGGTGGGATGTGGCCAGACTGAATGTCAATACATGGGAGGAGTTTGAGACCAGGTTCATAACAGCTTTCCTATCAGAGGATTATTCAGAGGAACTGGCGGACAGAGTCCGGAATCGTGTCCAAGGAGAGAAGGAAAATGCACGAGACTTTGTTTACAGTCTTCACTCTTTGTGCCGTAGGTGGAAGCCTGACATTGACGATGGGGAAGTAATCAGACTAATCCTTAAAAATATTAATCCTTGGCTTGCTAGCCAGCTACGAGGAAGAGTCACCACTGTGGAGGCCCTGGTGAGACTGGGCCAACAGTTTGAAAAGGATCGGGAGAGCCAGCAGCAGCATAGGCAAAAGCAAAAGGGCCCAGGCAAGCAAACGCACAAGCCAGACCCTTCCCCACAAAGTGAGGCTCCTTCCAAGGAACCCCCAGTGTTCTGTTGGAAATGCAAACAAGTTGGCCATCCACCTTCTGACTGTTACAAACAATCTAACTCTAAGACTTCCCACCCGCCCCATGTACCTGGTCCTGGTAACTCCCAAAACCTTGCCCCACAGCCTTCTCGTCCGACTCTAGGAACTCTAACCCAAGGAGAGCCTAACCACAACACCATACACACCCATCCCCAACCTTCAGCTGCGCCCACTTATTCCTCAGGAATCCCGCATCAGTTGGTGTTGCCTGTATCGATAGGTTCATGGACAGGAAAAGCGATTCTGGATACTGGCGCTTCTTACACCCTGTTAAACGAACAGTTGTGGAAGGAAGTTAAGACCCCACAGAATCACCTGCAACCATGGACAGCAGGACCACTGTATCTGGCTGACGGGGCAGCTAAGCAACCTTTGGGATGGAGTGAGGTGTATGTTCGCTTGTCTGGCCAAACTTACAGTATACCTTGTGTTATCTTATCTGTTGAGACCCTGGCCTTTCCTATTGTTCTGGGACTGGATTTCATGTTTTGCAGTGGAATCCAGATAAATGTGGTCCACAAGCAGTATTGGTTCCAGTCAAACCCGAGCAAGAAGTTCAGTTTCCTGCAGCAAGAGGTTAAACTGGCAGAGAATCGTAATACACTTGCTTTCTTCTCTGCAGTTGCGCCCTCATCCCTGTCTCCTTTGACTACTTCTGATGATCTCTTAATAGAGGCGGTGAAACAATCTCAGATGGCGACCAGTGAACAGGACCAGTTGTACCAACTGCTCTACGCTAATCAAGATGTCTGTACCACTCGACTAGGACATACTACAGTTCTAAAACACAAAATCCATCTCACTCATGACATGCCTCTGAAACAAAAACCCTACCGACTTTCACCTACCAAACAAGCCGTGGTCCGGGAGCTGATTGATGAGATGCTTCAAAACGACATCGTAGAGCCTTCCTCTTCACCTTATGCTGCTCCTGTGGTAATTATTCCCAGGAAGGTCGGAAAGCCCAGATTCTGTGTTGATTATCGCAAACTTAACACCATCACACTTGCTGATGCCTACCCTATTCCAACCATTCAAGAGATTCTGGAGTCCTTGGCTGGAGCAACCATCTTTTCCACTATAGATCTGAATAGTGGATATTGGCAAGTAGCGATGGATGAGGATAGTCAGCTCAAGACTGCTTTTGTGTGTGCCCAAGGCCTATTCCACTTTAAGGTTATGCCTTTTGGCTTGAAAAATGCCCCAGCCACATTCCAACGCCTTATGGAAACCACCTTGGCAACTCTTAAAGGGAAGATCTGCTTTGTTTATCTCGATGACATTATCATCTACTCCACCAACAAACAGCAGCACCTTGAGGACATTCAGGCAGTTCTTGACCACCTAAAAGCAGCTGGACTGACGGTCAATATGAAAAAGAGTCACTTCTGCCGAACTACATTGAAATTTCTTGGGCACATTGTGTCCGCAGAGGGAATTCGAGCTGACCCTGACAAAACCGCGGCCGTACAATGTTATCCAGTACCCACCACCTTGAAATCCGTTCAACGATTCCTGGGAATGTCGGGATGGTATCACCGCTATGTACCCAACTTCTCTCAGATCGCTGAGCCTCTGAACGCACTGAAACGAAAAGGAGCCAAGTTTAAATGGACCCCAGAATGTCAATCGGCATTTGATGAGCTCAAAGGATTGCTTGTCACATCTCCGATTCTGGGCCACCCCAATTTCGACTATCCTTTCGTGGTGTACACGGACGCAAGTGAGGTGGGTCTTGGTGCAGTTCTTGTACAGCAAACCGGGCTTGGCAGAGAGGAAGTGTTGGCGTTCGCCAGCAGGTCGCTAAATGCCGCAGAGCGTAATTACTCTACTACCGAGCAAGAATGCCTTGCTGTGGTCTGGGCTTTGGAAAAATGGCGCTATTATCTTGAGGGGAGATACTTCACTGTGGTAACCGACCACGCCTCCCTAGTCTGGGTCTTCCAGACCAGTAAGCCCAGTTCCAGACTCATCCGGTGGGCCCTAAGGCTGCAGGAGTTCATGTTCGCAGTGGAGTATCGAAAAGGGAAGTACAATTCTGTCCCGGATGCCCTCTCTCGAGCTCCTGTGGATGGAGGAGTCCCTTCCTTGACGTGTGCCACCATCTTGTCTGTCCAGGATTCCCCCAAGTCTGAATTACCTTTCACTGATGAAACTTTGTGGAAGGCACAGCAGGGGGATGCAGAGGTGCGGGACATATATGACTCCATTACAGAGGACGGAGAAAAAACGATCAATCCTACCACCAAGTTGACCATCCTTGAGGACAAGGTCTACAGAGTGGTTAAGTTGCCGCACCGTACTCTGTATCAAGTCTACATACCATTCTCTCTTCGCCGCCAGTTGTTGCGGTTCTTCCATGATGACCCACTGTCGGGCCACTTGGGTAGGTTTAAGACTTACCGACGGCTACATTCTGTAGTGTACTGGCCAAAGCTCAGTCTTGATGTTAAAGCTTATCTCAGAGAATGCGAGATATGCCAGAAATACAAGCCTGAAGGGAGGAAACCGGCTGGAAAACTACAACAGACTGTCGTCACCCGCCCATGGGAGATGCTTGGGGTGGACCTCATGGGGCCCTTCCCCAGAAGCAGTCGGCAGAATGTGTACTTGTTAGTATTTGTTGACTACTACTCCAAGTGGGTGGAGCTTTTTCCCCTACGTCGCGCCACCGCAGAGTCAGCCAGGTCCTGATCAAGGACATCCTAACTCGCTGGGGTGTACCTGACTACCTGCTCTCCGATCGAGGATCCCAGTTCGTTTCAGAGGTCCTGGATGAAACTTGTAAAATCTGGAACGTGACCCAAAGGTTCACCACCGCGTACCATCCACAGACAAACTTGACGGAGCGGGTAAACAGGACCCTGAAAACCATGGTTGCTTCGTATGTGGGCAATCAACACACTCAGTGGGATAAGTACCTGCCTGAATTCCGCTTTGCCCTGAACACAGCAGTGCAGGAATCTACAGGATTTACTCCGGCGGAGGTCAACTTGAATCGTCCCCTGCGAGGGCCTCTAGATCGAGGCCTGCAGCCTCAGGACCTCAGGCCCACGGCCCCTAGCTACAGTAAAACAGCACAGCTGAGCGAGTTGCGAGAAATGGTGAGCCAGAACACCTACAAGGCACAGTTACGGCAAAAGCGCAACTATGATAAGAAGCGGAGGGATCTGCAGTTGCAAGAGGACGATCGAGTATGGTACTGGACTCATCCTATTTCCAAAGCTGAAAAGAAATTCACGGCCAAACTTGCGCCCAAGTGGCAAGGCCCTTACCGGATCCTTAAACAAACGGGACCCCTGAATTATCAGGTGGTGAAGGAGGACACGGGGGAGGACATGCGCGTTGTTCATGTATCTCACCTAAAGCCCTGTTACCCGACAGCTAAGGAACTGGAGGACATGCAAAGGCGCAAGGTGCTGGAGATATTTGAGGCGGAAAGTGAGGATGAGGACTTCTTAGGATTCCCAAGCCCCAACCCGACAGCTAAGGAACTGGAGGACATGCAAAGGCGCAAGGTGCTGGATATATTTGAGGCAGAAAGTGAGGAGGAGGACTTCTTAGGATTCCCCAGCTCCGACCTGACAGCTAAAGAACTGGAGGACATGCAAAAGCGCAGGATACTGGAAATCTTTGAAGCGGAAAGTGAAGATGAAGACTTTCCCGGGTTTGCCTAAAAGATGGACGCCTCCTCTTGCTCGGCTTTTCACACGGGGGGAGGGAATGTAGCGATCGGCTATCGCACACACACCCCACGCACACACCACTGCGTTTATCCACGCCCACGAGCCATGCACAGACGGTGACGTGCAGTCTCCGTCGCACCCCCACGTTACTCACGTTTTATGAATGGACTCGCCAAGATGGCGGCGCCCTGTGTCAGTTACTGTGTAACCGTGAAGCAGAGCAGACGTTCCTGTAAACCACCCGCGACCGCGTGCAAAAGTCCGCGTTGTCCGTTGCCCAAACTAACCGTCCGGATCCTTGTGGAGGACTTAACCCCCAAGCCGTTAATCCTTGGGAGTTTTCCCGTGCCGTGCAGTTGTTTACCAGCAGCGGAGCAGCCAGCTGGGCTAACCGGAAAAAGCGGAGTGGATTCCTGGATCTGCCCCCCTCACACACACACATACACGGTACCCTGGTTGCCTCATTTATTTGTTCACCACGGTAAAGGCCGTGGAGCAGCTTCTTTTGTTTTTGTTATTTTGTTTTGGGGAACCAAGGTTTCTATATATTTGAGGATTGTCTCAAATATATAGGAAGGAACAGTGGGTTGAGAATTGTCTATTGAGAAGTGACTGTCTATTGAATTGACGTTAACCTGTGGTGTTGGACAAACTGTGGACTGGATTTCGGGTGTGGGCTGGAGTTGATTCATAATACAAAGTCAAACTGAGTTATTTTGTGTCTGTGTGTTTCATTCTATTGTTTTTTGACTTTAAGGTGTTCTTTGTGTGTGTCCACCCCTGGTTATAGGTTTTAAGGTTCATTTGGTTACAGTGTGCGCTTAAATCCTGTGTACGGTTGGTTGTTTTTAAAAGCGTTTTTTGTCCAAGCTGGACTTAATTCGTGTTAGGCTTTGACCTAACTGGCACCCCAAACATAATCTACAAGCTAAACCGTTACAACACACACACACACACACACACACACACACACACACACACACACACACACATAAATACTAAAACACACACCAAACTAAAGCAAAAAATCTTCACAGTCTCCCTCTTCAGAACACTGGGAGATTGGCCAGTCTGGTGAGTCAGGGAAGGTGTCACAATTGGGGAAGTTGAATGGGGAAGGGGCTCCGAAGTAGCAGGTGCTGTTAGGGTCTAGCCAGTCAGGCGCGTCGGGAGGGGCCCTCAAGTCAGGGGCGATGGACACCCTCGTTTCGCTCATCAGCTGAAGTGAGCACAAAGACACCAATTGTTAACAAATGTGTAAATTGCTTATATGAAGGCATTGCACGTATCAAGGCATTATTCTCTGACCTCTCTGGACCTCCTTGGTGATGCAGCCTCTGCCGTGTGCACTTCTGTGCTTGTGGAGGGCTGGGTCACCCTAATGATTATGTTTAGGTGAAAAAAGGAGAAGAAAACAAATGATTTAAACCTTTTTCCTAACATTACTTATTGATACAACAACGTATCGAACCAACCTTTTTGTTTTCAAAAAACAACAACAGGCTAGACAACAAATTAAACATTTTTAGAGCATATAAATGTTTCTGTTGGGACAATTACGAAACAAATAAGAAAAAATAAAACACGATAAATCAAACCAAAATATTTACACAGTCAGGTGGGGATCCCCAGTGCGCAATATGGGAGTAATGGCGAGGGGCTCCACAGTCGGTGGCGTTTCTTTCAGGGTCAGGGCCTGGTATTCCTGGGCAGAGATTCGCCTAAAGAGATTGTCCGCTTGATCCCCTTCCATCCTCTTGTGCAAGGCAGAGAATCTTTGGATCGCGGACATACAAAATAATTGATGGTCAATATTGGGAGACTTTGCATTTACAATCATTACTGAATGTCCCATTTTCTTCAGAGTAACTTACATCTCATGCGCCTTACTGCTGTGGCAGAAAAAGTCTCTGAGGGGGAAAAAACAATTCCCCCCTTCTATGTGCCCGGGCGCTGTAGCAGGCGGAGGGCTCTGTACTGCTGCTGCTGGGCGCCGCTGCTTTTTTTTACCCTACAGAAAGCACAATTAGTTGCCTGGAATGCATTATACTTCTCTGTACTTAATTGTATTAAAAGTCTGTACTTACTTGTTGTGCTACAGACATCTCTCTGCGGCGACCCTCTGCATCACCCTCTACAAACAGCCGGTCCAGGTCGGTGACCATAGGGGCCGCTCTGGCACGAAGCTTGCCAAGCTGCTGCATGGCGAGTTTGAACCTTAAAGGCTTCAGGCATTCAATTCTCTGATCCGCGCTTAAGTCTGTGTGGTAATACTTCAGGTGGTGTTTGGGGTTTTTAATCTTGTTCATGCAGCCCTTTTCTGCAGAGAGGGGACACCTGATGGGAACATCCGCCTCCACCACAATCCGGTTCCTTCCCAGTGAGCACAGGATGGCCTGCTCCTCAGAGCCTGGCTGGGTTTAGTGGGCCCTTAGGAGATGCTTGTCCACATGCTTCAATTGTTTTTTGCAAACAGGGCAGAAGTGCATCATTTCTACAGAGAGACAGAGGAATACATCGCAAAAAAGGAAAGTATTTAAGCCAGACATAGCAGGTAAGCAAACGATGGAAATAACTAATAACTCTTATTAATATTAATAAGCTGGAAAATGAATTCCAGCAATGGTTAGTTTATTTCATTGCATTGTTTTCCTATCATGCAGCAGAGAATTGTAATACATGTGACTTAAAGACTATAAAACCAATCGATCAAATTATAATTATTTTCCTGACAATCAAAAATAGCCGACCTAAAAGCTCAAAAGGCATCGCGTTGTTAGCTTGTAGATCTGCAATTTTTGATTTCTGCAAAATCTAATTTTAACCATTTAATCACTATAAAACAGTGATTTGCAACCCTTTTCATGTCAAGGATCCCCAAATTGACACTTATTAGCCATTTGAAAAGATATTCCAGGGACCCCCATAAGAGAAGATTTTTACGGCTCTAGCAGTGATTCTCAACCATTTTCATTTCAAGAACCCCCAGTTTGACATGTATTAGAGCCACGGACCCCCATTTAATGGCATTTCTATCTCTGGGACCCTAATTTATATTGTAAAATCAATGTTAATTAAACCAGAGAGTGTACAAATGGAACCAAATGGACCCGTTGGGGTCCATTTGTACACATAAGGCACACATAAGGCACATAAGACCCTTATAATAAGGGTCCATTTAGGTTCCTTAATATCTATCATTTAGCCAGGGACCCCCTGGAACCCCCTCAAGGACCACTGGTGGTCCCCGGACCACTGGTTGAGAACCCCTGCTATAAAAACCAATCGATCAAATTATAATTATTTTCCTGACTATCAAAAATAGCCAACCTACAAGCTCAAAAGGCATCGCATTGTGAGCTTGTAGATCTGCTATTTTTTTTATAACCATTTAATGACCAACCAACCAACCGCATCAAATTAATATTATTTTCCTGACCTTAGTTTTCTTACAAACAATGTTACTCACCACTCTCTCTCTCTCTCTCGCGATGTAATGACTTGTGTACAACAGATCTAGAATAACAGCAATACAAGTTTTTGCCTTATATTTCAACAACTCTGTTGCCATGTTTGTTTTTATAAGCAACTTTTGGGCTAATTTGACGATTGTTTTGGCCTGTTTTCTTTTCTCTTTTTTTTGCCTGTTTTCATACGGATAATACAGACGCTAAATAGTCTCCGGAAAGTATACTCACATTCGACCGGATAATAGACCCAAAAATCTTTGCTTCCCAGGCTAGTTTTCATAGACCTGGCTGCTTATTTCTCTCGCAGAGTCTGGCAATTCTAGCATCAAGCTGTTTGGCCTCCAGCTGACCCCTAGGGTACTTGGTGTTGGTGCTTGACCCTACAGTCAACTTTCTGTTGTGCCTGATGTTAATTGAAGTAATATGATACTACAAACGCAGATTTCGCAGAAATGAACAAGCTGGAAAATACATAGTAACAATGGTTATTATTTATTTCATTGCATTGTTTTCACATTAAATTCAAGCCATTTGCATTTGATTAGTTGGCTGGTGTTTGTTTATTTATATATATTCTTTTTACCACAAATGAACATACTAAAGTCTCTTTCCATCAAGATTGACTTCTTGTTTTTGCACCAATCAATTAAATAACAGTGACAAAGTGTAAAAGGTGACCTCACAGAACCAAAACAACCCCAAAGGGAAGCACTTGTGAATTAATTAAATTACTGAATTTAAAGGACAAGTCAGTGCTAAAGTTAAAGTAATAATAGTGACAGAATGCAATCTGAATGAGATTCTACCCTTCATGGCTGAGTTCTTGGTAGGCGCACTAGTCAATTAAAACTTCCTCTACAAGTAGCACTTACTGAATTAAAAGGACAAGTCAGTGCTTAAGTTAAAGTAATAATAGTGACAAAGGATAGAAGATGACAATACAGAGCCAAGACAGCCCCAAAGGATGCACTTTTTTAAACATCATCACTGCCTCCATTTGAGGTAGTCTGAGCTTGTTTGCTTCCATTGAGCATGTGTTCTTTATATGTGCACGAGTCCATACAAAACTACTATTCTATGCAAAAATTAAATGCCATTAGAGGTAATCTGTGTGTGTTTACATCATAAGACACACACACAGACAGACATATGAATACAGACCTCTCCCTCGCTCCTCTTTCTCTCCTTCCCCTCCCCCTTGTCAGAAGAAGACGTTTTTGCCTGTCCAATGAGATAAACAGACATGAATAAACAACATGGCAAACAGTCAGACAGTAAGACAGACACACACACACACACACACACACACACACACACACAGACAGACAGACATATGAATACAGACCTCTCCCTCGCTCCTCTTTCTCTCCTTCACCTTCCCCTCCTTCCCCTTGTCAGAAGATGTTTTTGCCTGTCCAATGAGATAAACATACATGAATAAACAACATGGCAAACAGTCAGACAGTAAGACACACACACAGACAGACATATGAATACAGACCTCTCCCTCGCTCCTCTTTCTCTCCTTCCCCTTCCCCTCCTTCCCCTTGTCAGAAGAAGACGTTTTTGCCTGTCCAATGAGATAAACAGACATGAATAAACAACATGGCAAACAGTAAGACACACACACAGACAGACATATGAATACAGACCTCTCCCTCTCTCCTCTTTCTCTCCTTCCCCTTGTCAGAAGAAGACGTTTTTGCCTGTCCAATGAGATAAACAGACATGAATAAACAACAAACAACTACAAGTAACACTTACTGAATTAAAAGGACAAGTCAGTGCTAAAGTTAAAGTAATAATAGTGACAAAGGATAGAAGATGACAATACAGAGCCAAGACAACCCCAAAGAGATGCACTTATGAATTTAAACATCATCACTGCCTCCATTTGAGGTAGTCTGAGCTTGTTTGCTTCCATTGAGCACGTGTTCTTTGTATGTGCACGAGTCCATACAAAACTATTATTCTATGCAAAAACTAAATGCCATTAGAGGTAATCTGAGTGTGTTTACATCAAGCATTCTTGTTATGTGCCCTTTGTGTATCAGTTAAAACTACCCCGACATTTAGCACTTTACTGAAAAAAAATCAAATTCAGCTAATTTAAGCTTTAACTTTCAACCTCAGGCAATTTTGACTTGTGGCTTCAATACCAGGTAATTTAGCTCCAAATTTCAGCCTCAGGCAATTTTGACTTGTAGTCAGTCTAACTCTGAAAGTGTCCATAAATGAAAGTTCATGAACACATCACCTGAAGTTCAAGATTTCAACTAAGGTTCAATTACAACTACCCCAACAAGTAGCACTCATGGAATTAAAAGGACAAGTCAGTGCTAAAGTTAAAGTAATAATAGTGACAAATGTATAAACTTTCCCAATAATGAGCTCTTTAACTACTGCTCTGACTGGTGTCGTCCTTCAGCTAGTAGGTATGCTATGGTGTGTGAACAATACTGTCCCATTAGGGGACCTAATGGGACAGGGATTCAAATTTAGGGTTTAGGGTGAGATTGAACCGGTCACCCTAATGATGATGTCTAGGTGAAAAAAAGGAGAAGGAAACAAATTATTTAAAATTTATCCCCAACAATATTTATTACAGCAAAAAAAGTAAAAGTAAATAAAAAAAAGTATAAACAAATATTAAAAGATAAAACACACTCACACACGCACACACACACACACACACACACGCGCGCACACACACACATAAATACTAAAACACACACCAAACTAAAGCAAAACATCTTCACAGTCTCCCTCTTCAGAACACTGGGAGATTGGCCAGTCTGGTGAGTCAGGGAAGGTGTCACAATTGGGGAAGTTGAATGGGGAAGGGGCTCCGAAGTAGCAGGTGCTGTTAGGGTCTAGCCAGTCAGGCGCGTCGGGAGGGGCCCTCAAGTCAGGGGCGATGGACACCCTCGTTTCGCTCATCAGCTGAAGTGAGCACAAAGACACCAATTGTTAACAAATGTGTAAATTGCTTATATGAAGGCATTGCACGTATCAAGGCATTATTCTCTGACCTCTCTGGACCTCCTTGGTGATGCAGCCTCTGCCGTGTGCACTTCTGTGCTTGTGGAGGGCTGGGTCACCCTAATGATTATGTTTAGGTGAAAAAAGGAGAAGAAAACAAATGATTTAAACCTTTTTCCTAACATTACTTATTGATACAACAACGTATCGAACCAACCTTTTTGTTTTCAAAAAACAACAACAGGCTAGACAACAAATTAAACATTTTTAGAGCATATAAATGTTTCTGTTGGGACAATTACGAAACAAATAAGAAAAAATAAAACACGATAAATCAAACCAAAATATTTACACAGTCAGGTGGGGATCCCCAGTGCGCAATATGGGAGTAATGGCGAGGGGCTCCACAGTCGGTGGCGTTTCTTTCAGGGTCAGGGCCTGGTATTCCTGGGCAGAGATTCGCCTAAAGAGATTGTCCGCTTGATCCCCTTCCATCCTCTTGTGCAAGGCAGAGAATCTTTGGATCGCGGACATACAAAATAATTGATGGTCAATATTGGGAGACTTTGCATTTACAATCATTACTGAATGTCCCATTTTCTTCAGAGTAACTTACATCTCATGCGCCTTACTGCTGTGGCAGAAAAAGTCTCTGAGGGGGAAAAAACAATTCCCCCCTTCTATGTGCCCGGGCGCTGTAGCAGGCGGAGGGCTCTGTACTGCTGCTGCTGGGCGCCGCTGCTTTTTTTTACCCTACAGAAAGCACAATTAGTTGCCTGGAATGCATTATACTTCTCTGTACTTAATTGTATTAAAAGTCTGTACTTACTTGTTGTGCTACAGACATCTCTCTGCGGCGACCCTCTGCATCACCCTCTACAAACAGCCGGTCCAGGTCGGTGACCATAGGGGCCGCTCTGGCACGAAGCTTGCCAAGCTGCTGCATGGCGAGTTTGAACCTTAAAGGCTTCAGGCATTCAATTCTCTGATCCGCGCTTAAGTCTGTGTGGTAATACTTCAGGTGGTGTTTGGGGTTTTTAATCTTGTTCATGCAGCCCTTTTCTGCAGAGAGGGGACACCTGATGGGAACATCCGCCTCCACCACAATCCGGTTCCTTCCCAGTGAGCACAGGATGGCCTGCTCCTCAGAGCCTGGCTGGGTTTAGTGGGCCCTTAGGAGATGCTTGTCCACATGCTTCAATTGTTTTTTGCAAACAGGGCAGAAGTGCATCATTTCTACAGAGAGACAGAGGAATACATCGCAAAAAAGGAAAGTATTTAAGCCAGACATAGCAGGTAAGCAAACGATGGAAATAACTAATAACTCTTATTAATATTAATAAGCTGGAAAATGAATTCCAGCAATGGTTAGTTTATTTCATTGCATTGTTTTCCTATCATGCAGCAGAGAATTGTAATACATGTGACTTAAAGACTATAAAACCAATCGATCAAATTATAATTATTTTCCTGACAATCAAAAATAGCCGACCTAAAAGCTCAAAAGGCATCGCGTTGTTAGCTTGTAGATCTGCAATTTTTGATTTCTGCAAAATCTAATTTTAACCATTTAATCACTATAAAACAGTGATTTGCAACCCTTTCCATGTCAAGGATCCCCAAATTGACACTTATTAGCCATTTGAAAAGATATTCCAGGGACCCCCATAAGAGAAGATTTTTACGGCTCTAGCAGTGATTCTCAACCATTTTCATTTCAAGAACCCCCAGTTTGACATGTATTAGAGCCACGGACCCCCATTTAATGGCATTTCTATCTCTGGGACCCTAATTTATATTGTAAAATCAATGTTAATTAAACCAGAGAGTGTACAAATGGAACCAAATGGACCCGTTGGGGTCCATTTGTACACATAAGGCACACATAAGGCACATAAGACCCTTATAATAAGGGTCCATTTAGGTTCCTTAATATCTATCATTTAGCCAGGGACCCCCTGGAACCCCCTCAAGGACCACTGGTGGTACCCGGACCACTGGTTGAGAACCCCTGCTATAAAAACCAATCGATCAAATTATAATTATTTTCCTGACTATCAAAAATAGCCAACCTACAAGCTCAAAAGGCATCGCATTGTGAGCTTGTAGATCTGCTATTTTTTTTATAACCATTTAATGACCAACCAACCAACCGCATCAAATTAATATTATTTTCCTGACCTTAGTTTTCTTACAAACAATGTTACTCACCACTCTCTCTCTCTCTCTCGCGATGTAATGACTTGTGTACAACAGATCTAGAATAACAGCAATACAAGTTTTTGCCTTATATTTCAACAACTCTGTTGCCATGTTTGTTTTTATAAGCAACTTTTGGGCTAATTTGACGATTGTTTTGGCCTGTTTTCTTTTCTCTTTTTTTTGCCTGTTTTCATACGGATAATACAGACGCTAAATAGTCTCCGGAAAGTACACTCACATTCGACCGGATAATAGACCCAAAAATCTTTGCTTCCCAGGCTAGTTTTCATAGACCTGGCTGCTTATTTCTCTCGCAGAGTCTGGCAATTCTAGCATCAAGCTGTTTGGCCTCCAGCTGACCCCTAGGGTACTTGGTGTTGGTGCTTGACCCTACAGTCAACTTTCTGTTGTGCCTGATGTTAATTGAAGTAATATGATACTACAAACGCAGATTTCGCAGAAATGAACAAGCTGGGAAATACATAGTAACAATGGTTATTATTTATTTCATTGCATTGTTTTCACATTAAATTCAAGCCATTTGCATTTGATTAGTTGGCTGGTGTTTGTCTATTTATATATATTCTTTTTACCACAAATGAACATACTAAAGTCTCTTTCCATCAAGATTGACTTCTTGTTTTTGCACCAATCAATTAAATAACAGTGACAAAGTGTAAAAGGTGACCTCACAGAACCAAAACAACCCCAAAGGGAAGCACTTGTGAATTAATTAAATTACTGAATTTAAAGGACAAGTCAGTGCTAAAGTTAAAGTAATAATAGTGACAGAATGCAATCTGAATGAGATTCTACCCTTCATGGCTGAGTTCTTGGTAGGCGCACTAGTCAATTAAAACTACCCCTACAAGTAGCACTTACTGAATTAAAAGGACAAGTCAGTGCTTAAGTTAAAGTAATAATAGTGACAAAGGATAGAAGATGACAATACAGAGCCAAGACAGCCCCAAAGGATGCACTTATGAATTTAAACATCATCACTGCCTCCATTTGAGGTAGTCTGAGCTTGTTTGCTTCCATTGAGCATGTGTTCTTTGTATGTGCACGAGTCCATACAAAACTACTATTCTATGCAAAAATTAAATGCCATTAGAGGTAATCTGTGTGTGTTTACATCATAAGACACACACAGACAGACATATGAATACAGACCTCTCCCTCGCTCCTCTTTCTCTCCTTCCCCTCCCCCTTGTCAGAAGAAGACGTTTTTGCCTGTCCAATGAGATAAACAGACATGAATAAACAACATGGCAAACAGTAAGACACACACAAACACACACACACAGACAGACAGACATATGAATACAGACCTCTCCCTCGCTCCTCTTTCTCTCCTTCCCCTTCCCGTCCTTCCCCTTGTCAGAAGACGTTTTTGCCTGTCCAATGAGATAAACATACATGAATAAACAACATGGCAAACAGTCAGACAGTAAGACACACACACAGACAGACATATGAATACAGACCTCTCCCTCTCTCCTTCCCCTCCTTCCCCTTGTCAGAAGAAGACGTTTTTGCCTGTCCAATGAGATAAACAGACATGAATAAACAACATGGCAAACAGTAAGACAAACACACACAGACAGACATATGAATACAGACCTCTCCCTCTCTCTCTCCTTCCCCTTGTCAGCAGAAGACATTTTTGCCTGTCCAATGAGATAAACAGGCAAACACACACACACACACACACACACACACACACACACACACACACACACACACACACACACACACACACACACACACACACACACACACACACACACACACACACACACACACACACACACACACACACACACACACACACACACACACACACACACACACACACACACACCTACTCTTACTCCTCTTCCTCTTGTCCGAAGGAGACGTTTCTGCCTGTCCAATGAGATAAACAGACATGATTAAACAACATGGGAAACGATTCTCAAAGACATTGTCCAAAAGACATGCATTGCCAAATTGCAATGAATGTATTTTTGACAATGTCCTTATAGCATTGATTCTTGTAATGCTAACTGTCTCTTTAGCATGACCCCCAAAGTGTCCTTTTGCAATGTACTTCATGTCCACTTGGCATGGTACCTAGTTTATAGAAAGTCCTGCCAAATTGCCAGGACTTTCCAAACACGAGGTATCATGCCAAGTGGACATGAGTTACATTGCAAAAGGACACTTCAGGGGTCATGCTAAAAAGACAGTTGGCAGTACAAGAATCAATGCTAAAAGGACATTCATTGCCAAATTGCCAGGACTTTGTAAAAAATAGGTACCATGCTAAGTGGACATGAGGTACATTGCAAAAGGACACTTCAGGGGTCATGCTAAAAAGACAGTTGGCAGTACAAGAATCAATGCTAAAAGGACATTGTCAAAAAGACATTAATTGCCATGCTAAAAAGACTAGGTGTGCTGTGCTAGCTAGCTTTGCTAGGTTGACATTAACTCTGGACAGGCCATATGAAATGACCATTTGGCAAACAATTTAGATAGAGCACACACACTATAGAGACATAACCTACAGCTCTCTAATAAATAAAAACGTATTTCAAACTTTAACCAAACAAATGTATGACTTACCTCCATGTCTCTTCTTAAGTTGGCTGGAACTTTGACCGAAATGTTTGCTATAATCTATCTCTGACGACGCGTGTCCTCTCTGCAAGTCTCTGGTGTGGTTGTGAGATCCAACCCAGGCTTGCTTTTAGCTTGGCTTGAATGCTTTCAAACCTGACAGGTTGAGAGTTGATTAGGGCAGGGCATGGAAAATCCCCAATTTCCCCATGGAAAATCCCCAAAGCCATTTTGCTGCTGCACTCTGGGAACTGTAGTTATTTGAGCCGAGGGTTCAAAAAAAATAATAAAAATGCAACCGCAATTTTAAGTGATAGACAGGAAGTACCTTATGTCCACTTGGCATGGTACCTCTATTATCATTGTCCTTTTGGCATTGAATGTCTTTTTGACACTGTCTTTTTGGCATCCACTATCATTTTACGATCATTGTCCTTTTGGCATCAGTGTCCTTTTGGCACTGTCCTTTTGGATATCATTGTCCTTTTGGCAATGAATGTCTTTTTGACACTGTCTTTTGGGCATCCACTATCCTTTTAGTATCATTGTCCTTTTGGCATCAGTGTCCTTTTGGCACTTATAGGTTACACAAGTAACCCCAGTTATCATTGTCCTTTTGGCATCAGTGTCCTTTTGGCAATGAATGTCTTTTTGGGACTGTCTTTTTGGCATCCACTATCCTTTTATTATCATTGTCCTTTTGGCATCAGTGTCCTTTTGGCACTATCCTTTTGTTATCATTGTCCTTCTGGCATCACTGTCTTAAAATCACGATCGTAAAAGTCAGACAGAAAAAAGTCAGTCTCAAAAAATAAATAAAAACGCACCGCAATTGTAAACATCATACAGGATTAAGTCTCTTATTTGAACGAGTGGCCATTTTGGCCATGTAAAATGCCTGTGTGGAGCACACTCATCTGCACACCAACCGCAATTGTAAAGTGCAGACCCAGAAGAAACATCACCTTGATCAGCTCACATCTGGCATTGCGATTCGATCCTTGTGAATTGAATACGTAAGTGGGAAACCACTACGTCCTATCTCCTGACCCTCAACCGGGGAAGGAGAGGGTCCAAACCGCCCGGGGGTCAAGACCTAACAGGGCAAGCCCCTCCCACCCAACGGTGGGACCTGCATGCGACCTCCCTGGGGACCTGCAATGCGACCTCCCATCGAAGGAGTATGAGGGTGGGGTCATGTGCACAGAAAAACCCCACTGCATTTTTGGCATCACTATCCTTTTATTATCATTGTCCTTTTGGCATCAGTGTCCTTTTGGCACTTATAAGTTACACATGTAACCCCAGTTATCATTGTCCTTTTGGCATCAGTGTCCTTTTGGCAATGATTGTCTTTTTGGCATCACTTTCCTTTTACTATCATTGTCCTTTTGGCACTTATAGGTTACAAACGTTACCATGTCCTTTTGGCAATGTCCTTTTGGCATCAGTGTCCTTTAGGCAATGATTGTCTTTTTGACACTGTCTTTTTGGCATCCACAATCCTTTTATTATCATTGTCCTTTTGGCATCAGTGTCCTTTTGGCATCACTATCCTTTTGTTATCATTGTCCTTTTGGCATCACTGTCTCAAAATCACAATCGTAAAAGTCAGACAGGAACAAGTCAGTCTCAAAAAATAAATAAAAACGCACCGCAATTGTAAACATCATACAGGATCAAGTCTCTTATTTGAACAAGTGGCCATTTTGGCCATGTAAAATGTCTGTGTGGAGCACACTCATCTGCACACCAACCGCAATTGTAAAGTGCAGACCCAGAAGAAACCTCACCTTGCTCAGCTCACATCTGGCATTGCGATTTGATCCTTGTGAATTGAATACGTAAGTGGGAAACCACTACGTCCTATCTCCTGACCCTCAACCGGGGAAGGAGAGGGTCCAGACTGCCCGGAGGTCACGACCTAACAGAGCAAGCTCCTCCTACCCAACGGTGGACCTGCATGGGGTTCCCTGGGGACCTTCAATGCCACCTCCCATCCAAGGAGTATGGGGGGCGGTCTTGTGCAAAGAAAAACCCTACTGCCTTTTTGGCAACACTATCCTTTTACTATCATTGTCCTTTTGGCAATGAATGTCTTTATGACACTGTCTTTTTGGCATCACTATCCTTTTAGCAATGATTGTCTTTTTGCCAATGTCTTTTTGGCATCACTTTCCTTTTACTATCATTGTCCTCTTGTCATCAGGGTCCTTTTGGCACTTATATGTTACACACGTAACCATGTCCTTTTGGCAATGTCCTTTTGGCATCAGTGTCCTTTTGGCAATGATTGTCTTTTTGACACTGTCTTTTTGGCATAACTTTCCTTATACTACAAGTAAGACGCGCGAACGCTGGAAGCGAACGCAGCTCGAAAATATTGTGTATTTACGGACTGTGTGTGTTTGTGTGTTTGTGTTTTGACTGTAGCTGCACTCTGGCGCCCTCTGTCGGCCGCACCCAGGCAGTGCACTGCACACAGACACACAGAGACACAAGCCGAGCAGACTTTCATAGTAAGCTCCACTTGGGCGGAGGCGCGCCTCCTTCCGCGTTCGCAATCATTGTCCTTTTGGCATCAGGTTCCTTTTGGCACTTATAGGTTACACACGTAACCATGTCCTTTTGGCAATGTCCTTTTGGCATCAGTGTCCTTTTGGCAATGATTGTCTTTTTGACACTGTCTTTTTGGCATCACTTTCCTTTTATTATCATTGTCCTTTTGGCATCAGTGTACTTTTAGCAATGATTGTCTTTTTGCCAATGTCTTTTTGGCATCACTTTCCTTTTACTATCATTGTCCTTTTGGCATCAGGGTCCTTTTGGCACTTATAGGTTACACACGTAACCATGTCCTTTTGGCAATGTCCTTTTGGCATCAGTGTCATTTTGGCAATGATTGTCTTTTTGACACTGTCTTTTTGGCATCACTTTCCTTTTACTATCATTGTCCTTGTGGCATCAGGTTCCTTTTGGCACTTATAGGTTACACACGTAACCATGTCCTTTTGGCATCAGTGTCCTTTTGGCAATGATTTTCTTTTTGACACTGTCTTTTTGGCATCACTATCCTTATATTATCAATGTCCTTTTGGCATCAGTGTCCTTTTGGCAATGATTTTCTTTTTGACACTGTCTTTTTGGCATCACTTTCCTTTTACAATGATTGTCCTTTTGGCATCAGTGTCCTTTTGGTAATGATTGTCTTTTTGACACTGTCTTTTTGGCATCACTATCCTTATATTATCAATGTCCTTTTGGCATCAGTGTCCTTTTGGCAATGATTGTCTTTTTGACACTGTCTTTTTGGCATCACTTTCCTTTTACTATCATTGTCCTTTTGGCATCAGTGTCCTTTTGGCAATGATTGTCTTTTTGACACTGTCTTTTTGGCATCACTTTCCTTTTACTATCATTGTCCTTTTGGCATCAGGTGCCTTTTGGCACTTATAGGTTACACACGTAACCTATGTCCTTTTGGCAATGTCCTTTTGGCATCAGTGTCTTTTTGGCACTTTTGGCAATGAATGTCCCTTTGACACTGTCTGTTTGGCACTACAGTGTCCTTTTGGCACTGTCCTTTTAGCACTACACTACTCGCTGCTGCCCCCCAAAGGTACATGACCGCAGGCACATTTAGCCAAATGGACACGAATTACTAGCTAAGAAGACTGTCTTTTTCGCAAAAAATGCCAAAAGGACAGTCTTTTTGGCACTTACCACATACCCAAAAGGACAAAAAGTCAGAATAAATTCCAACGCGGAGCTTTGCGTTGGCTTTTTGTCTTTTTGTCTTTGGGCTTATTAGCCAAAAGGACACAAAAGTCATGCCCCGTGGACGGCTTTCCCTTACCTAACCCAAACCCTCACCCTAAAACCGAAATAAAGTTGCCAAAAACAGAAATCAAAATCCACCCAAAACCGCGAAATTTTCGCCCAAAACCCGCCCAAAACCGCAAAATCTTTCGTGCGCGCGTGTGCATTAGTCAGAAAGTAGGGTTCCCAAAGCAAATCCAGGCCATTTCCACCACTGGACAAGCATAATGAAGCTTAACACTTTCCACACTCAAAACACAAAATCTAAAACATCTAAGGGGAAAACCTCAGCACCTGGCAAGAGCAATGAAATTACTGCCCTCCTGCGCATGACCCTAATCATAGCCAGTGGTGGAGAACTCAACCTTGTTGACTTTATAGGCAACCACGAGTGCAGTGACTTCCCCCCTTCCCTCTTCCAGGAAGATGGCAGGATGAGAACAGGTACCAAGGCAAGCCTTGTGAAGGTCCTGAAAGAGGAGACCAAAGTTGCATGTATCCCTGACCTGCCTACAGAAGACAGAAAAACAGCAGTAGTTATTGATGTCATGTATGCCATATGCCATTGGTCGTTCCTGAAAGGTGAAGCATTTAGAACAATCGCTGAACGATACCAACGTCTGCTGTTGAATGATGTGCCTGCTGGCACAGAGATCATTCACTTCTGTTTTGACCGGTACAGTGGACCTAGTCTTAAGACAGCTGAGCAAGAACACATATATGCTCGACCAAAACCTACCAAAGAATATGAAGTCAGTATGCATAACACAGCTCCAGATCCTCAGAAGTGTTTTGCTGTGTCAGCTAACAAGGCAAACCTATTGAGTTTCCTCTGTGACGAATGGTGTGAAAATGAGAAACTTAAAGGGGAAATCCACCCATTTTCAATATTTAACTATGTCATTAATATAGTGTAACCCAGCCATAAAATAAGTTATACTTTAAATAGTATTAACATCATTTAATGGATGGTTTGTTTAAAAAGTGTTAAAAGCCTTTAAAAAGGTATGTGTTTTTGTTTAAAAACGTAATGTATAACTCATGACTAATTCATTAGGAGTTTTGTTTTGTTTTGTTTAAAAGCAATGTTTTCTTGTTTATTCTGACCAGCACTTATGGGGTTAACATTCCTGTGGGGAACGTAGCTAGTAGAGTGTGTTGCTGCCCGGACGGGAGAGAGTTGGGACACATGAAGAAAGAGAGGGAACGTAACGTAACGAGTGGTTTCATTCAGAGACATTCTGCATGATAATATACGTTTGCAGTGCACAGACCTGCGTGTAATTTGTGTCTTACATGAGTGTTTGCACAACAGTCAGTATAAGAGGACAAGCTGCACGTTTGGAACAACAACAAGAGGACTTTCTACACGAAATTCAGAGACTTGTTTTTCTGTTGTGCTAAAGGCTAACGTCAATGCTAACAAGCTCACAGTGAGTCTAGGGTCAGTTCATAGCACGTGAACAGTCGTTTCTAGGCCCAGTTTAACTTCCACAGTTGAACTGTTAAGGTGATAGTCTGTTGTTCTCTACTGGAGGACGCAAAGAGGACAATCCAAATAGAGTTTCAGCAACCAGGGCTTCACAAATAGTTCTCTGGCAACGTGGGATGAGAAGATTGTGTCTGGAATGCACACTACATGCTAGCCTGCTACTAACCTGCACCAGTAAGTGACTGTTGGAGTAACCAGGAACATTAAGGTATCATTCTTTTATTTCTGCTCACCAAGGAGTGAAGGGGCCAATGTGATTTGAGGCCACAACGCACACAAGCAACGACCAGGCCTGCAACTCAAGGGTTTTAAGTTAACTTAGAATAGTTTTGCCGGCTTTAAGGTGTGTGTGAGAGTGTGTGTGTGGGCCCACAAATTATTATAGTAGTCCTTAAGTGACTTGGTGTTGGAAAGAAGGGTTTTACATTTTGGAATAATATCTTTGAGAAGGTATATTATTTTTGGTATTTTGCATCAACAGTATTATTGTAGCATTTTGTATTCCTGAAAGAAGAGGGGTATTTGTCTATTAAGGTTTTGAACCTGTATTATTGTTGAAAAGAACATTGGTATTGTTGTTTACATTTATGTCTATTCTATTTTCTATTTTGCACCAATCATTGCACAAACAACTAAATAATTGAGATATATATTTTTCTAACTACTTGGTTGTGTGAATTCATTTCATTGTTACCTTTTAGTTAGAGGGTTCATTTGGTTACAGACCTAAGTATTTACAATTGAAGCTAAGAGAGGCTAATTTAATGTACTTTGGGTTAAAAACTGCATGAAAACTGTGTGACTTTAAAAACTGCTTTTGCATTTATTATTATAAAAGAGATCCAAGATAATTAATACTGAGTTAATCAGAGTTAAGTTAAATTTATTTAAAAGAACTCAAAAGCCCTCCCCTCAACCACGTGACGATCGAGGGGACCGCTACATAAAATGGAGGCACCGCTGAGATAGTTTTGGATTTCTAATTAATAAATATAGTAATAAGAAAAGAAAAAAAAAAGTTAAATTACAAAGTTAATTTACTAGCAGTGTAAAAATGGACCACGCCGCGCTAGTGTCAGAGCTAAAGAGCTGGTGTCGTGGTGAGGGTTTGGATGTGACTCATGCCTTGATGACCATCGTCCCTGAAGATGTCCCTGAAGACAAAGTGGAAGAAACCCTTGGAACCGTGAAGTGTTTGGGACGGGTGCGTGTCAAGGGAAAGAATTTCAGTGACAGACTGAACCGTCGGATGGTCTTGTGTGAGACCAAAGAGACAGTTAAGGATCCGAGTGTTCCTCCTGAAGTTGTGCCTATTGATGGTGGAGAGGCGTGGCCTATTATCATCATAGGAGAAGCACAGGCAGCTGCTGAAGAGTTTAATGATAAACTAAAAGGGCTGTTACAGGCTGAAGGAAAGACTATTGAGGACCTTAAATTACTCTTCCCCAGTACACAACCACCCACAAGCTCCACTGAATCCATATTGCGTGCCGTCGGTGATTTGTTGGACAAGACAACAAAACCATCTGATGGTGGGAATTATGTTCGACTACGCATGTTCTCAGGAGCCCTACCAACCCCACCAGGTGAAGAACCATTTGACCATTGGCTAGAGCAAGCATGGCTTATGGTGGAGGAGACTGAATGCTCTGACAGAGAGAAAAGAAGAAGACTAATGGGAAGCTTGAAAGGGCCAGCCCTAGACATTGTAAAGGCAGTGCGACACGTCAACGCTGACGCCAGCCCAAAAGAGTGCTTGGAAGCTCTCGAAAGTGCTTTTGGCAGTGCTGAGTCCGGAGATGATCTCTACTTTGCATTCCGACTGATGCAACAGCCAGCAGGAGAGAAGCTATCTGATTTCCTCAGACGCCTAGAACGGTCTCTGGCGAAAGTAATACAGAGAGGTGGCCTTCCTTCTAGCTGCATGGATAAAGCCAGACTGGAGCAACTGCTGAGGGGTGCTACTGCCTCAGATTTGATGCTGATTCAGCTGCGCTTGCGGGAAAGGAAGACAGCCCCGCCAACCTTTCTACAGCTCTTGAGTGAGATTCGCACTGAAGAGGAATACGAAGCATCTAGGAGGAAGCTCAGTGCCTCAGTATGCAGAGTACATGCCAACCCAGAAGAGGATATGAAGCAAGCTGAGATCCAGAGCTTAATGGCTGAACTAAAAGAGCTAAAGACAATGGTTGCATCAGTTGTGACCAAACAAGCCCACTTCAAGGAAGACACAGAGGCTACACACATGAGTACGCCACCTGTCCCGGAGAGCCACCAAGACTCTGAACTGGTTGCCTTGAAGAAAGAACTGAAACGAATGAAACAGAAAGTCAAGAACAAAGTAACTGAGCCAGATGCTGCAGTTGCAGTTTCGACTATGGAGGCTTCAAACCAAGTCTCTGACTCCCCCAAAAGAACACCGAGAAGGTCAGAAAAGAATTTCTGCTACCGGTGTGGCGAGAACGGGCATTTTGCTACAAATTGTCAGAGCCCTGAGGATCAAGCCAAGGTGATAAAGAAGCTAATACAGGCGTTGAGGGTGACAAAACAGCAGTCTGGTGATGCTACAACCAGTGAAGTTAACTGTCATGCCAAGCAAGGTGCTGTTACCGCACCAGAGCCTGCTGGCATTCCTGAAGGTTTGATTGGCCCACCCAGCATTGTACCGCTGAAAGTGAATGGATATTCTTGTGATGCCTTGTTTGATAGTGGCTCTCAAGTGACCATTATATTCGAATCCTGGTATCAAACCTACCTGTCTGATGTCCAAATACGTCCAGTGTCTGGTCTAGCCCTCTGGGGCCTAAGTGAGTCTGACCTCAGCTACCCCTACCGTGGTTATGTGGTGGTAGACCTTGAATATCCGGCGAAAGTCGCCGGTGCTGACAAGATTGTGACAGTCCTCGCTCTTATCTGCCCCAGCCCCCGATCTGCAGACCAAACTTCTGTCATTGTGGGGACTAATGCCAGTCATGTCCGACGCCTAGTGCAACAATGTAAGGAGAAGGGCATTGACATCACCCAGACCCTGGGAATACAAGCTTGTCGCAGAGAGACAGAGCTAGCACCACGTGGCACTGCAACAGCCATTGAAGAGGAGGATGATATTGGCTGTGTGACATGGCAAGGCCCAGGCCCACTGACTCTACCTCCTGGCGGTGACTGCAGTGCAATCTGCAAAGTTGACTACAAGCACCAGGTCAACAAAGCGATCCTGATGGTTGACTCATCTCCTACAGCTCCACTCCCAGCTGGAGTGCTACTGCAGCCTATGGTGGTGCCCAGCGAAGAAGTGAACGTCAACCATTTCAGAATCCTGGTTCAGAATGAGTCGCTGACGGAGACCATAATACCAGTGGGAACTGTCATCGGACACATGTACCTGACTGACGCAGTCACTCCACTCACTACTTCCAAGACAACAGCACCAGAGTTTGATGTTAATCTGATCAACTTTGGAGACTCACCTGTCTCGGAGGAGTGGAAAGGAAGACTCCGTGAAAAGCTATCTACAAGGTCTCAGGTGTTCTCCCTCCATGAATGGGATGTCGGATTGGCTAAGGACGTAGAGCACACGATCCGGTTGTCAGATCCACGGCCGTTCAGGGAGCGCTCTCGACGTCTGGCTCCAGCAGATGTTGAAGACGTGAGAAAGCACCTTCAAGAACTGTTGCGTGCAGGGATCATCAAGGAGTCTCGGAGTCCCTATGCATCCCCAATCGTGATTGTTCGAAAGAAGAATGGGACCATAAGGATGTGTATTGACTACAGATTGCTCAACAGCCGGACAATCCCAGATCAGTATACCACACCCTGTATCGACGATGTGCTGGACTCAATGACTGGAAGCAAATGGTTTTCCGTACTCGACCTGCGGAGTGGCTATTACCAAATTGCCATGGCCGAGGAAGATAAGGAAAAGACGGCATTCATCTGCCCACTGGGGTTCTTCCAGTTCGAAAGGATGCCACAGGGAATAACTGGAGCCCCAGCCACGTTCCAAAGATTAATGGAGAAGGCTGTGGGTGACATGAACCTGCTGGAAGTCCTAGTATACCTCGACGACCTGATAGTGTTTGGCCGAACGCTGGAAGAGCATGAAGAGAGACTTATGAAAGTCCTTGATCGTCTTGCAGAGGTTGGGCTGAAGATCTCAGTCGACAAGTGTCAGTTCTGCCTGCCCAAGGTGAAATACCTAGGACATATTGTGTCGGCCGATGGAGTCTCGCCTGACCCAACCAAGATTGAAGCAGTTACAGATTGGCCACAGCCTACGCAACTAAAGGGTCTTCAATCATTCTTAGGTTTCTGTGGGTACTACAGACGTTTCATAGCAAACTATTCAGCCATTGTCAGGCCGCTGTCAGAGCTTACTAAAGGATATGCCCCAAAGCAGTGGGGAAAGAAGCAAGAGAAAGACAGCACAAAGACTTACCTTAAGGCGTCTGAGCCCTTCGGTGAGAGATGGGACAAGTCCTGCACCGAAGCGTTCCACCAGATTATTCACTGTCTCACTCACGCACCGGTCCTGGCTTTCGCAGATCCCAACAAGTCATACGTCCTGCACGTGGACGCCAGCTTGAAGGGGCTCGGCGCAGTCCTATATCAAGAGCACAGTGAGGGTCTGAGGCCAGTTGCATTCGCCAGCAGGAAGTTGAAACCACCAGAGAGAAACTACGCAATTCACCAGTTGGAGTTTCTATCTCTAAAGTGGGCCATCGTGGATAAATTCCATGATTATTTGTATGGTGCCAGATTCACAGTGCGTACAGACAACAACCCGCTTACGTATGTGCTCTCAACCGCCAAGCTTAGTGCTGTTGGGCACAGATGGCTGTCTGCATTGTCCACCTACGACTTCGATGTCAAGTACAGACCGGGCAGACACAACATAGATGCCGACCTGTTGTCCAGGATGATGACGGATGAGAATGAAGAGGAATGGGAGATCATACCACAGACTGGTGTGAGATCCATCTGCAAGAAAGTCTGCATCCCTGGATCCTTGATCAATTCACCAAGATATGTGGATCAGTTAGGAGCCTCTCCTGACTGTGTGCCTGACATATATGCGTTCCCGATGCACTTGGAGCTGAAGTCGTTGGGCCAAATGTCAAAGCAAGACCTGATTAAAGCTCAAGAAGAGGATGCAGTCATCAGATCTGCTGTTCAAGCTGTAAAGCAAGGCAAATGGCCTGAAGGAAATGGGTCCAGCCCAGAACTGTCTCGTCTGAAGAAAGAGATGGGAAGACTGATGATGAAGGATGAGCTGCTGCATCGCTTAAGTAAGAGACCTTCTGGAGAAGAAGTCACTCAACTCGTCCTACCAAAAGAGTTCAGAGAAGTTGTGTTGAAGGCCTCACACGATGACTTGGGACACCTTGGTGTAGAGAGAACTACAGACCTGTTGAGGAGCCGATTCTTCTGGCCTAAACTGGCATGTGATGTCGAACAGTACATTAAGAACTGCGGAGAGTGTGTCACTCGAAAGACCCCTTGTACCAGAGCAGCTCCGTTACACCAGATTGTGAGCAGTGGACCGATGGATCTAGTTTGCATCGACTTCTTGTCCATGGAGCCTGATTCTTCAGGCATCAGCAACGTGTTAGTGGTGACTGATCACTTTACACGCTATGCTCAGGCTTTCCCCACCAGAAACCAGAAAGCGCAGACGGTGGCGAAGATCCTGGTGGACAAGTACTTCCTACATTATGGCCTACCAGCTCGGATTCATTCGGATCAAGGAAGAGATTTCGAGAGTCAGCTAATCAAGGAGCTCTTGAAGATGATGGGAATAAGGAAGTCACGGACCACTCCGTATCACCCTCAAGGGGACCCACAGCCCGAAAGGTTCAACCGAACTCTACTTTCCATGCTGGGAACTCTTGGCTGTGAGAAGAAACGGCAGTGGAGCAAACACGTTGGCTACCTAGTTCACGCATACAACAGTACCAAGTGCGATGCTACAGGGTACTCACCCTATTTCTTGATATTCGGAAGAGAAGCAAGACTTCCAATAGACTTGTGTTTTGGAACTTCTCCGGACGGCAAAGATGAAGCTTGCCATTCACGCTACGTAGCCAAGTTGAAAGAGGACTTGCAGAGAGCTTACAAGCTTGCCTCTGCATCTGCCGACAAGACACATCAAAGGAACAAGAGGTCCTACGATAAGAGAGTCGGATTCCAGACCTTGGATATCGGCGACAGAGTGTTGCTGAGGAACTTAGGACTGAAGGGGAAACACAAGCTGGAGAGCCGGTGGAGCCCTATCCCTTACGTTGTGCTGGGAAAGATGCCCAATCTTCCTGTGTACAGAGTCAAACCTGAAGATGGAAGAGGAGGAGTAAAAACTCTTCATCGCGATCATCTCCTGCCGATTGGAGAGCTAGTGAGAATGCCGACTGTGAGTAATGAGGAAAACTCACCTGTCAAACCAAGAACACGAGCTGAAACGCAAAAGAGAACAAAGAAAGTCTTACCTGAGGCACGGGAAGCTCAGCAAGAGTTACACGAGCTGACAGATTCGTCTTCCGAAGAGGAGCACTACCTACCTCAGAAGCCGTACAGTACTTACCTGAAGGAAATCCTGCAAAGGGCGCAGGATACTGCCAGACAGTCAGACCTCGTCCAAGATGACAGTGATTCTCAACAGCCAGATGGAAATCCTGTTGAAGATGGCTTGTCAGAGGATGAGAGTTTAGAAGAGGAGAACCACAGCGTGGGCGAAGTGGATATAGCTGAAGATTCCGTTCCTGAGGAAGAAAGTGATCCTGAAGAAGAGAGTGATCCTGAGTCTAATAACCCTCACCACGACATTCAGACAGACATGTCTAATTTGACAAACAAACCTGAAAACCGCCCAAAGAGAAGCGTGAAACCAGTCATTAGGTTAACTTATGATGAGCCTGGTAAAGCAAGAGATCAGCCTATCACAATAGTTCATAGAGGTGTGATCATTACAATAGGCCAAAGTTAAGTTCAGCTAATACATACACCCTTACTACTCGTAACTTTTGAAAGGTTATGTTTATTTGGTTTGATGAGGACATCAAAGCTTTAAGAAGGGGGAGGGTGTAACTCAGCCATAAAATAAGTTATACTTTAAATAGTATTAACATCATTTAATGGATGGTTTGTTTAAAAAGTGTTAAAAGCCTTTAAAAAGGTATGTGTTTTTGTTTAAAAACGTAATGTATAACTCATGACTAATTCATTAGGAGTTTTGTTTTGTTTAAAAGCAATGTTTTCTTGTTTATTCTGACCAGCACTTATGGGGTTAACATTCCTGTGGGGAACGTAGCTAGTAGAGTGTGTTGCTGCCCGGACGGGAGAGAGTTGGGACACATGAAGAAAGAGAGGGAACGTAACGTAACGAGTGGTTTCATTCAGAGACATTCTGCATGATAATATACGTTTGCAGTGCACAGACCTGCGTGTAATTTGTGTCTTACATGAGTGTTTGCACAACAGTCAGTATAAGAGGACAAGCTGCACGTTTGGAACAACAACAAGAGGACTTTCTACACGAAATTCAGAGACTTGTTTTTCTGTTGTGCTAAAGGCTAACGTCAATGCTAACAAGCTCACAGTGAGTCTAGGGTCAGTTCATAGCACGTGAACAGTCGTTTCTAGGCCCAGTTTAACTTCCACAGTTGAACTGTTAAGGTGATAGTCTGTTGTTCTCTACTGGAGGACGCAAAGAGGACAATCCAAATAGAGTTTCAGCAACCAGGGCTTCACAAATAGTTCTCTGGCAACGTGGGATGAGAAGATTGTGTCTGGAATGCACACTACATGCTAGCCTGCTACTAACCTGCACCAGTGAGTGACTGTTGGAGTAACCAGGAACATTAAGGTATCATTCTTTTATTTCTGCTCACCAAGGAGTGAAGGGGCCAATGTGATTTGAGGCCACAACGCACACAAGCAACGACCAGGCCTGCAACTCAAGGGTTTTAAGTTAACTTAGAATAGTTTTGCCGGCTTTAAGGTGTGTGTGTGAGAGTGTGTGTGTGGGCCCACAAATTATTATAGTAGTCCTTAAGTGACTTGGTGTTGGAAAGAAGGGTTTTACATTTTGGAATAATATCTTTGAGAAGGTATATTATTTTTGGTATTTTGCATCAACAGTATTATTGTAGCATTTTGTATTCCTGAAAGAAGAGGGGTATTTGTCTATTAAGGTTTTGAACCTGTATTATTGTTGAAAAGAACATTGGTATTGTTGTTTACATTTATGTCTATTCTATTTTCTATTTTGCACCAATCATTGCACAAACAACTAAATAATTGAGATATATATTTTTCTAACTACTTGGTTGTGTGAATTCATTTCATTGTTACCTTTTAGTTAGAGGGTTCATTTGGTTACAGACCTAAGTATTTACAATTGAAGCTAAGAGAGGCTAATTTAATGTACTTTGGGTTAAAAACTGCATGAAAAGGTAAATTGATAACTGTGTGACTTTAAAAACTGCTTTTGCATTTATTATTATAAAAGAGATCCAAGATAATTAATACTGAGTTAATCAGAGTTAAGTTAAATTTATTTAAAAGAACTCAAAAGCCCTCCCCTCAACCACGTGACGATCGAGGGGACCGCTACATAAAATGGAGGCACCGCTGAGATAGTTTTGGATTTCTAATTAATAAATATAATAATAAGAAAAGAAAAAAAAAAGTTACATTACAAAGTTAATTTACTAGCAGTGTAAAAATGGACCACGCCGCGCTAGTGTCAGAGCTAAAGAGCTGGTGTCGTGGTGAGGGTTTGGATGTGACTCATGCCTTGATGACCATCGTCCCTGAAGATGTCCCTGAAGACAAAGTGGAAGAAACCCTTGGAACCGTGAAGTGTTTGGGACGGGTGCGTGTCAAGGGAAAGAATTTCAGTGACAGACTGAACCGTCGGATGGTCTTGTGTGAGACCAAAGAGACAGTTAAGGATCCGAGTGTTCCTCCTGAAGTTGTGCCTATTGATGGTGGAGAGGCGTGGCCTATTATCATCATAGGAGAAGCACAGGCAGCTGCTGAAGAGTTTAATGATAAACTAAAAGGGCTGTTACAGGCTGAAGGAAAGACTATTGAGGACCTTAAATTACTCTTCCCCAGTACACAACCGCCCACAAGCTCCACTGAATCCATATTGCGTGCCGTCGGTGATTTGTTGGACAAGACAACAAAACCATCTGATGGTGGGAATTATGTTCGACTACGCATGTTCTCAGGAGCCCTACCAACCCCACCAGGTGAAGAACCATTTGACCATTGGCTAGAGCAAGCATGGCTTATGGTGGAGGAGACTGAATGCTCTGACAGAGAGAAAAGAAGAAGACTAATGGGAAGCTTGAAAGGGCCAGCCCTAGAAATTGTAAAGGCAGTGCGACACGTCAACGCTGACGCCAGCCCAAAAGAGTGCTTGGAAGCTCTCGAAAGTGCTTTTGGAAGTGCTGAGTCCGGAGATGATCTCTACTTTGCATTCCGACTGATGCAACAGCCAGCAGGAGAGAAGCTATCTGATTTCCTCAGACGCCTAGAACGGTCTCTGGCGAAAGTAATACAGAGAGGTGGCCTTCCTTCTAGCTGCATGGATAAAGCCAGACTGGAGCAACTGCTGAGGGGTGCTACTGCCTCAGATTTGATGCTGATTCAGCTGCGCTTGCGGGAAAGGAAGACAGCCCCGCCAACCTTTCTACAGCTCTTGAGTGAGATTCGCACTGAAGAGGAATACGAAGCATCTAGGAGGAAGCTCAGTGCCTCAGTATGCAGAGTACATGCCAACCCAGAAGAGGATATGAAGCAAGCTGAGATCCAGAGCTTAAAGGCTGAACTAAAAGAGCTAAAGACAATGGTTGCATCAGTTGTGACCAAACAAGCCCACTTCAAGGAAGACACAGAGGCTACACACATGAGTACGCCACCTGTCCCGGAGAGCCACCAAGACTCTGAACTGGTTGCCTTGAAGAAAGAACTGAAACGAATGAAACAGAAAGTCAAGAACAAAGTAACTGAGCCAGATGCTGCAGTTGCAGTTTCGACTATGGAGGCTTCAAACCAAGTCTCTGACTCCCCCAAAAGAACACCGAGAAGGTCAGAAAAGAATTTCTGCTACCGGTGTGGCGAGAACGGGCATTTTGCTACAAATTGTCAGAGCCCTGAGGATCAAGCCAAGGTGATAAAGAAGCTAATACAGGCGTTGAGGGTGACAAAACAGCAGTCTGGTGATGCTACAACCAGTGAAGTTAACTGTCATGCCAAGCAAGGTGCTGTTACCGCACCAGAGCCTGCTGGCATTCCTGAAGGTTTGATTGGCCCACCCAGCATTGTACCGCTGAAAGTGAATGGATATTCTTGTGATGCCTTGTTTGATAGTGGCTCTCAAGTGACCATTATATTCGAATCCTGGTATCAAACCTACCTGTCTGATGTCCAAATACGTCCAGTGTCTGGTCTAGCCCTCTGGGGCCTAAATGAGTCTGACCTCAGCTACCCCTACCGTGGTTATGTGGTGGTAGACCTTGAATATCCGGCGAAAGTCGCCGGTGCTGACAAGATTGTGACAGTCCTCGCTCTTATCTGCCCCAGCCCCCGATCTGCAGACCAAACTTCTGTCATTGTGGGGACTAATGCCAGTCATGTCCGACGCCTAGTGCAACAATGTAAGGAGAAGGGCATTGACATCACCCAGACCCTGGGAATACAAGCTTGTCGCAGAGAGACAGAGCTAGCACCACGTGGCACTGCAACAGCCATTGAAGAGGAGGATGATATTGGCTGTGTGACATGGCAAGGCCCAGGCCCACTGACTCTACCTCCTGGCGGTGACTGCAGTGCAATCTGCAAAGTTGACTACAAGCACCAGGTCAACAAAGAGATCCTGATGGTTGACTCATCTCCTACAGCTCCACTCCCAGCTGGAGTGCTACTGCAGCCTATGGTGGTGCCCAGCGAAGAAGTGAACGTCAACCATTTCAGAATCCTGGTTCAGAATGAGTCGCTGACGGAGACCATAATACCAGTGGGAACTGTCATCGGACACATGTACCTGACTGACGCAGTCACTCCACTCACTACTTCCAAGACAACAGCACCAGAGTTTGATGTTAATCTGATCAACTTTGGAGACTCACCTGTCTCGGAGGAGTGGAAAGGAAGACTCCGTGAAAAGCTATCTACAAGGTCTCAGGTGTTCTCCCTCCATGAATGGGATGTCGGATTGGCTAAGGACGTAGAGCACACGATCCGGTTGTCAGATCCACGGCCGTTCAGGGAGCGCTCTCGACGTCTGGCTCCAGCAGATGTTGAAGACGTGAGAAAGCACCTTCAAGAACTGTTGCGTGCAGGGATCATCAAGGAGTCTCGGAGTCCCTATGCATCCCCAATCGTGATTGTTCGAAAGAAGAATGGGACCATAAGGATGTGTATTGACTACAGATTGCTCAACAGCCGGACAATCCCAGATCAGTATACCACACCCTGTATCGACGATGTGCTGGACTCAATGACTGGAAGCAAATGGTTTTCCGTACTCGACCTGCGGAGTGGCTATTACCAAATTGCCATGGCCGAGGAAGATAAGGAAAAGACGGCATTCATCTGCCCACTGGGGTTCTTCCAGTTCGAAAGGATGCCACAGGGAATAACTGGAGCCCCAGCCACGTTCCAAAGATTAATGGAGAAGGCTGTGGGTGACATGAACCTGCTGGAAGTCCTAGTATACCTCGACGACCTGATAGTGTTTGGCCGAACGCTGGAAGAGCATGAAGAGAGACTTATGAAAGTCCTTGATCGTCTTGCAGAGGTTGGGCTGAAGATCTCAGTCGACAAGTGTCAGTTCTGCCTGCCCAAGGTGAAATACCTAGGACATATTGTGTCGGCCGATGGAGTCTCGCCTGACCCAACCAAGATTGAAGCAGTTACAGATTGGCCACAGCCTACGCAACTAAAGGGTCTTCAATCATTCTTAGGTTTCTGTGGGTACTACAGACGTTTCATAGCAAACTATTCAGCCATTGTCAGGCCGCTGTCAGAGCTTACTAAAGGATATGCCCCAAAGCAGTGGGGAAAGAAGCAAGAGAAAGACAGCACAAAGACTTACCTTAAGGCGTCTGAGCCCTTCGGTGAGAGATGGGACAAGTCCTGCACCGAAGCGTTCCACCAGATTATTCACTGTCTCACTCACGCACCGGTCCTGGCTTTCGCAGATCCCAACAAGTCATACGTCCTGCACGTGGACGCCAGCTTGAAGGGGCTCGGCGCAGTCCTATATCAAGAGCACAGTGAGGGTCTGAGGCCAGTTGCATTCGCCAGCAGGAAGTTGAAACCACCAGAGAGAAACTACGCAATTCACCAGTTGGAGTTTCTATCTCTAAAGTGGGCCATCGTGGATAAATTCCATGATTATTTGTATGGTGCCAGATTCACAGTGCGTACAGACAACAACCCGCTTACGTATGTGCTCTCAACCGCCAAGCTTAGTGCTGTTGGGCACAGATGGCTGTCTGCATTGTCCACCTACGACTTCGATGTCAAGTACAGACCGGGCAGACACAACATAGATGCCGACCTGTTGTCCAGGATGATGACGGATGAGAATGAAGAGGAATGGGAGATCATACCACAGACTGGTGTGAGATCCATCTGCAAGAAAGTCTGCATCCCTGGATCCTTGATCAATTCACCAAGATATGTGGATCAGTTAGGAGCCTCTCCTGACTGTGTGCCTGACATATATGCGTTCCCGATGCACTTGGAGCTGAAGTCGTTGGGCCAAATGTCAAAGCAAGACCTGATTAAAGCTCAAGAAGAGGATGCAGTCATCAGATCTGCTGTTCAAGCTGTAAAGCAAGGCAAATGGCCTGAAGGAAATGGGTCCAGCCCAGAACTGTCTCGTCTGAAGAAAGAGATGGGAAGACTGATGATGAAGGATGAGCTGCTGCATCGCTTAAGTAAGAGACCTTCTGGAGAAGAAGTCACTCAACTCGTCCTACCAAAAGAGTTCAGAGAAGTTGTGTTGAAGGCCTCACACGATGACTTGGGACACCTTGGTGTAGAGAGAACTACAGACCTGTTGAGGAGCCGATTCTTCTGGCCTAAACTGGCATGTGATGTCGAACAGTACATTAAGAACTGCGGAGAGTGTGTCACTCGAAAGACCCCTTGTACCAGAGCAGCTCCGTTACACCAGATTGTGAGCAGTGGACCGATGGATCTAGTTTGCATCGACTTCTTGTCCATGGAGCCTGATTCTTCAGGCATCAGCAACGTGTTAGTGGTGACTGATCACTTTACACGCTATGCTCAGGCTTTCCCCACCAGAAACCAGAAAGCGCAGACGGTGGCGAAGATCCTGGTGGACAAGTACTTCCTACATTATGGCCTACCAGCTCGGATTCATTCGGATCAAGGAAGAGATTTCGAGAGTCAGCTAATCAAGGAGCTCTTGAAGATGATGGGAATAAGGAAGTCACGGACCACTCCGTATCACCCTCAAGGGGACCCACAGCCCGAAAGGTTCAACCGAACTCTACTTTCCATGCTGGGAACTCTTGGCTGTGAGAAGAAACGGCAGTGGAGCAAACACGTTGGCTACCTAGTTCACGCATACAACAGTACCAAGTGCGATGCTACAGGGTACTCACCCTATTTCTTGATATTCGGAAGAGAAGCAAGACTTCCAATAGACTTGTGTTTTGGAACTTCTCCGGACGGCAAAGATGAAGCTTGCCATTCACGCTACGTAGCCAAGTTGAAAGAGGACTTGCAGAGAGCTTACAAGCTTGCCTCTGCATCTGCCGACAAGACACATCAAAGGAACAAGAGGTCCTACGATAAGAGAGTCGGATTCCAGACCTTGGATATCGGCGACAGAGTGTTGCTGAGGAACTTAGGACTGAAGGGGAAACACAAGCTGGAGAGCCGGTGGAGCCCTATCCCTTACGTTGTGCTGGGAAAGATGCCCAATCTTCCTGTGTACAGAGTCAAACCTGAAGATGGAAGAGGAGGAGTAAAAACTCTTCATCGCGATCATCTCCTGCCGATTGGAGAGCTAGTGAGAATGCCGACTGTGAGTAATGAGGAAAACTCACCTGTCAAACCAAGAACACGAGCTGAAACGCAAAAGAGAACAAAGAAAGTCTTACCTGAGGCACGGGAAGCTCAGCAAGAGTTACACGAGCTGACAGATTCGTCTTCCGAAGAGGAGCACTACCTACCTCAGAAGCCGTACAGTACTTACCTGAAGGAAATCCTGCAAAGGGCGCAGGATACTGCCAGACAGTCAGACCTCGTCCAAGATGACAGTGATTCTCAACAGCCAGATGGAAATCCTGTTGAAGATGGCTTGTCAGAGGATGAGAGTTTAGAAGAGGAGAACCACAGCGTGGGCGAAGTGGATATAGCTGAAGATTCCGTTCCTGAGGAAGAAAGTGATCCTGAAGAAGAGAGTGATCCTGAGTCTAATAACCCTCACCACGACATTCAGACAGACATGTCTAATTTGACAAACAAACCTGAAAACCGCCCAAAGAGAAGCGTGAAACCAGTCATTAGGTTAACTTATGATGAGCCTGGTAAAGCAAGAGATCAGCCTATCACAATAGTTCATAGAGGTGTGATCATTACAATAGGCCAAAGTTAAGTTCAGCTAATACATACACCCTTACTACTCGTAACTTTTGAAAGGTTATGTTTATTTGGTTTGATGAGGACATCAAAGCTTTAAGAAGGGGGAGGGTGTAACTCAGCCATAAAATAAGTTATACTTTAAATAGTATTAACATCATTTAATGGATGGTTTGTTTAAAAAGTGTTAAAAGCCTTTAAAAAGGTATGTGTTTTTGTTTAAAAACGTAATGTATAACTCATGACTAATTCATTAGGAGTTTTGTTTTGTTTAAAAGCAATGTTTTCTTGTTTATTCTGACCAGCACTTATGGGGTTAACATTCCTGTGGGGAACGTAGCTAGTAGAGTGTGTTGCTGCCCGGACGGGAGAGAGTTGGGACACATGAAGAAAGAGAGGGAACGTAACGTAACGAGTGGTTTCATTCAGAGACATTCTGCATGATAATATACGTTTGCAGTGCACAGACCTGCGTGTAATTTGTGTCTTACATGAGTGTTTGCACAACAGTCAGTATAAGAGGACAAGCTGCACGTTTGGAACAACAACAAGAGGACTTTCTACACGAAATTCAGAGACTTGTTTTTCTGTTGTGCTAAAGGCTAACGTCAATGCTAACAAGCTCACAGTGAGTCTAGGGTCAGTTCATAGCACGTGAACAGTCGTTTCTAGGCCCAGTTTAACTTCCACAGTTGAACTGTTAAGGTGATAGTCTGTTGTTCTCTACTGGAGGACGCAAAGAGGACAATCCAAATAGAGTTTCAGCAACCAGGGCTTCACAAATAGTTCTCTGGCAACGTGGGATGAGAAGATTGTGTCTGGAATGCACACTACATGCTAGCCTGCTACTAACCTGCACCAGTGAGTGACTGTTGGAGTAACCAGGAACATTAAGGTATCATTCTTTTATTTCTGCTCACCAAGGAGTGAAGGGGCCAATGTGATTTGAGGCCACAACGCACACAAGCAACGACCAGGCCTGCAACTCAAGGGTTTTAAGTTAACTTAGAATAGTTTTGCCGGCTTTAAGGTGTGTGTGTGAGAGTGTGTGTGTGGGCCCACAAATTATTATAGTAGTCCTTAAGTGACTTGGTGTTGGAAAGAAGGGTTTTACATTTTGGAATAATATCTTTGAGAAGGTATATTATTTTTGGTATTTTGCATCAACAGTATTATTGTAGCATTTTGTATTCCTGAAAGAAGAGGGGTATTTGTCTATTAAGGTTTTGAACCTGTATTATTGTTGAAAAGAACATTGGTATTGTTGTTTACATTTATGTCTATTCTATTTTCTATTTTGCACCAATCATTGCACAAACAACTAAATAATTGAGATATATATTTTTCTAACTACTTGGTTGTGTGAATTCATTTCATTGTTACCTTTTAGTTAGAGGGTTCATTTGGTTACAGACCTAAGTATTTACAATTGAAGCTAAGAGAGGCTAATTTAATGTACTTTGGGTTAAAAACTGCATGAAAAGGTAAATTGATAACTGTGTGACTTTAAAAACTGCTTTTGCATTTATTATTATAAAAGAGATCCAAGATAATTAATACTGAGTTAATCAGAGTTAAGTTAAATTTATTTAAAAGAACTCAAAAGCCCTCCCCTCAACCACGTGACGATCGAGGGGACCGCTACATAAAATGGAGGCACCGCTGAGATAGTTTTGGATTTCTAATTAATAAATATAATAATAAGAAAAGAAAAAAAAAAGTTACATTACAAAGTTAATTTACTAGCAGTGTAAAAATGGACCACGCCGCGCTAGTGTCAGAGCTAAAGAGCTGGTGTCGTGGTGAGGGTTTGGATGTGACTCATGCCTTGATGACCATCGTCCCTGAAGATGTCCCTGAAGACAAAGTGGAAGAAACCCTTGGAACCGTGAAGTGTTTGGGACGGGTGCGTGTCAAGGGAAAGAATTTCAGTGACAGACTGAACCGTCGGATGGTCTTGTGTGAGACCAAAGAGACAGTTAAGGATCCGAGTGTTCCTCCTGAAGTTGTGCCTATTGATGGTGGAGAGGCGTGGCCTATTATCATCATAGGAGAAGCACAGGCAGCTGCTGAAGAGTTTAATGATAAACTAAAAGGGCTGTTACAGGCTGAAGGAAAGACTATTGAGGACCTTAAATTACTCTTCCCCAGTACACAACCGCCCACAAGCTCCACTGAATCCATATTGCGTGCCGTCGGTGATTTGTTGGACAAGACAACAAAACCATCTGATGGTGGGAATTATGTTCGACTACGCATGTTCTCAGGAGCCCTACCAACCCCACCAGGTGAAGAACCATTTGACCATTGGCTAGAGCAAGCATGGCTTATGGTGGAGGAGACTGAATGCTCTGACAGAGAGAAAAGAAGAAGACTAATGGGAAGCTTGAAAGGGCCAGCCCTAGAAATTGTAAAGGCAGTGCGACACGTCAACGCTGACGCCAGCCCAAAAGAGTGCTTGGAAGCTCTCGAAAGTGCTTTTGGAAGTGCTGAGTCCGGAGATGATCTCTACTTTGCATTCCGACTGATGCAACAGCCAGCAGGAGAGAAGCTATCTGATTTCCTCAGACGCCTAGAACGGTCTCTGGCGAAAGTAATACAGAGAGGTGGCCTTCCTTCTAGCTGCATGGATAAAGCCAGACTGGAGCAACTGCTGAGGGGTGCTACTGCCTCAGATTTGATGCTGATTCAGCTGCGCTTGCGGGAAAGGAAGACAGCCCCGCCAACCTTTCTACAGCTCTTGAGTGAGATTCGCACTGAAGAGGAATACGAAGCATCTAGGAGGAAGCTCAGTGCCTCAGTATGCAGAGTACATGCCAACCCAGAAGAGGATATGAAGCAAGCTGAGATCCAGAGCTTAAAGGCTGAACTAAAAGAGCTAAAGACAATGGTTGCATCAGTTGTGACCAAACAAGCCCACTTCAAGGAAGACACAGAGGCTACACACATGAGTACGCCACCTGTCCCGGAGAGCCACCAAGACTCTGAACTGGTTGCCTTGAAGAAAGAACTGAAACGAATGAAACAGAAAGTCAAGAACAAAGTAACTGAGCCAGATGCTGCAGTTGCAGTTTCGACTATGGAGGCTTCAAACCAAGTCTCTGACTCCCCCAAAAGAACACCGAGAAGGTCAGAAAAGAATTTCTGCTACCGGTGTGGCGAGAACGGGCATTTTGCTACAAATTGTCAGAGCCCTGAGGATCAAGCCAAGGTGATAAAGAAGCTAATACAGGCGTTGAGGGTGACAAAACAGCAGTCTGGTGATGCTACAACCAGTGAAGTTAACTGTCATGCCAAGCAAGGTGCTGTTACCGCACCAGAGCCTGCTGGCATTCCTGAAGGTTTGATTGGCCCACCCAGCATTGTACCGCTGAAAGTGAATGGATATTCTTGTGATGCCTTGTTTGATAGTGGCTCTCAAGTGACCATTATATTCGAATCCTGGTATCAAACCTACCTGTCTGATGTCCAAATACGTCCAGTGTCTGGTCTAGCCCTCTGGGGCCTAAGTGAGTCTGACCTCAGCTACCCCTACCGTGGTTATGTGGTGGTAGACCTTGAATATCCGGCGAAAGTCGCCGGTGCTGACAAGATTGTGACAGTCCTCGCTCTTATCTGCCCCAGCCCCCGATCTGCAGACCAAACTTCTGTCATTGTGGGGACTAATGCCAGTCATGTCCGACGCCTAGTGCAACAATGTAAGGAGAAGGGCATTGACATCACCCAGACCCTGGGAATACAAGCTTGTCGCAGAGAGACAGAGCTAGCACCACGTGGCACTGCAACAGCCATTGAAGAGGAGGATGATATTGGCTGTGTGACATGGCAAGGCCCAGGCCCACTGACTCTACCTCCTGGCGGTGACTGCAGTGCAATCTGCAAAGTTGACTACAAGCACCAGGTCAACAAAGAGATCCTGATGGTTGACTCATCTCCTACAGCTCCACTCCCAGCTGGAGTGCTACTGCAGCCTATGGTGGTGCCCAGCGAAGAAGTGAACGTCAACCATTTCAGAATCCTGGTTCAGAATGAGTCGCTGACGGAGACCATAATACCAGTGGGAACTGTCATCGGACACATGTACCTGACTGACGCAGTCACTCCACTCACTACTTCCAAGACAACAGCACCAGAGTTTGATGTTAATCTGATCAACTTTGGAGACTCACCTGTCTCGGAGGAGTGGAAAGGAAGACTCCGTGAAAAGCTATCTACAAGGTCTCAGGTGTTCTCCCTCCATGAATGGGATGTCGGATTGGCTAAGGACGTAGAGCACACGATCCGGTTGTCAGATCCACGGCCGTTCAGGGAGCGCTCTCGACGTCTGGCTCCAGCAGATGTTGAAGACGTGAGAAAGCACCTTCAAGAACTGTTGCGTGCAGGGATCATCAAGGAGTCTCGGAGTCCCTATGCATCCCCAATCGTGATTGTTCGAAAGAAGAATGGGACCATAAGGATGTGTATTGACTACAGATTGCTCAACAGCCGGACAATCCCAGATCAGTATACCACACCCTGTATCGACGATGTGCTGGACTCAATGACTGGAAGCAAATGGTTTTCCGTACTCGACCTGCGGAGTGGCTATTACCAAATTGCCATGGCCGAGGAAGATAAGGAAAAGACGGCATTCATCTGCCCACTGGGGTTCTTCCAGTTCGAAAGGATGCCACAGGGAATAACTGGAGCCCCAGCCACGTTCCAAAGATTAATGGAGAAGGCTGTGGGTGACATGAACCTGCTGGAAGTCCTAGTATACCTCGACGACCTGATAGTGTTTGGCCGAACGCTGGAAGAGCATGAAGAGAGACTTATGAAAGTCCTTGATCGTCTTGCAGAGGTTGGGCTGAAGATCTCAGTCGACAAGTGTCAGTTCTGCCTGCCCAAGGTGAAATACCTAGGACATATTGTGTCGGCCGATGGAGTCTCGCCTGACCCAACCAAGATTGAAGCAGTTACAGATTGGCCACAGCCTACGCAACTAAAGGGTCTTCAATCATTCTTAGGTTTCTGTGGGTACTACAGACGTTTCATAGCAAACTATTCAGCCATTGTCAGGCCGCTGTCAGAGCTTACTAAAGGATATGCCCCAAAGCAGTGGGGAAAGAAGCAAGAGAAAGACAGCACAAAGACTTACCTTAAGGCGTCTGAGCCCTTCGGTGAGAGATGGGACAAGTCCTGCACCGAAGCGTTCCACCAGATTATTCACTGTCTCACTCACGCACCGGTCCTGGCTTTCGCAGATCCCAACAAGTCATACGTCCTGCACGTGGACGCCAGCTTGAAGGGGCTCGGCGCAGTCCTATATCAAGAGCACAGTGAGGGTCTGAGGCCAGTTGCATTCGCCAGCAGGAAGTTGAAACCACCAGAGAGAAACTACGCAATTCACCAGTTGGAGTTTCTATCTCTAAAGTGGGCCATCGTGGATAAATTCCATGATTATTTGTATGGTGCCAGATTCACAGTGCGTACAGACAACAACCCGCTTACGTATGTGCTCTCAACCGCCAAGCTTAGTGCTGTTGGGCACAGATGGCTGTCTGCATTGTCCACCTACGACTTCGATGTCAAGTACAGACCGGGCAGACACAACATAGATGCCGACCTGTTGTCCAGGATGATGACGGATGAGAATGAAGAGGAATGGGAGATCATACCACAGACTGGTGTGAGATCCATCTGCAAGAAAGTCTGCATCCCTGGATCCTTGATCAATTCACCAAGATATGTGGATCAGTTAGGAGCCTCTCCTGACTGTGTGCCTGACATATATGCGTTCCCGATGCACTTGGAGCTGAAGTCGTTGGGCCAAATGTCAAAGCAAGACCTGATTAAAGCTCAAGAAGAGGATGCAGTCATCAGATCTGCTGTTCAAGCTGTAAAGCAAGGCAAATGGCCTGAAGGAAATGGGTCCAGCCCAGAACTGTCTCGTCTGAAGAAAGAGATGGGAAGACTGATGATGAAGGATGAGCTGCTGCATCGCTTAAGTAAGAGACCTTCTGGAGAAGAAGTCACTCAACTCGTCCTACCAAAAGAGTTCAGAGAAGTTGTGTTGAAGGCCTCACACGATGACTTGGGACACCTTGGTGTAGAGAGAACTACAGACCTGTTGAGGAGCCGATTCTTCTGGCCTAAACTGGCATGTGATGTCGAACAGTACATTAAGAACTGCGGAGAGTGTGTCACTCGAAAGACCCCTTGTACCAGAGCAGCTCCGTTACACCAGATTGTGAGCAGTGGACCGATGGATCTAGTTTGCATCGACTTCTTGTCCATGGAGCCTGATTCTTCAGGCATCAGCAACGTGTTAGTGGTGACTGATCACTTTACACGCTATGCTCAGGCTTTCCCCACCAGAAACCAGAAAGCGCAGACGGTGGCGAAGATCCTGGTGGACAAGTACTTCCTACATTATGGCCTACCAGCTCGGATTCATTCGGATCAAGGAAGAGATTTCGAGAGTCAGCTAATCAAGGAGCTCTTGAAGATGATGGGAATAAGGAAGTCACGGACCACTCCGTATCACCCTCAAGGGGACCCACAGCCCGAAAGGTTCAACCGAACTCTACTTTCCATGCTGGGAACTCTTGGCTGTGAGAAGAAACGGCAGTGGAGCAAACACGTTGGCTACCTAGTTCACGCATACAACAGTACCAAGTGCGATGCTACAGGGTACTCACCCTATTTCTTGATATTCGGAAGAGAAGCAAGACTTCCAATAGACTTGTGTTTTGGAACTTCTCCGGACGGCAAAGATGAAGCTTGCCATTCACGCTACGTAGCCAAGTTGAAAGAGGACTTGCAGAGAGCTTACAAGCTTGCCTCTGCATCTGCCGACAAGACACATCAAAGGAACAAGAGGTCCTACGATAAGAGAGTCGGATTCCAGACCTTGGATATCGGCGACAGAGTGTTGCTGAGGAACTTAGGACTGAAGGGGAAACACAAGCTGGAGAGCCGGTGGAGCCCTATCCCTTACGTTGTGCTGGGAAAGATGCCCAATCTTCCTGTGTACAGAGTCAAACCTGAAGATGGAAGAGGAGGAGTAAAAACTCTTCATCGCGATCATCTCCTGCCGATTGGAGAGCTAGTGAGAATGCCGACTGTGAGTAATGAGGAAAACTCACCTGTCAAACCAAGAACACGAGCTGAAACGCAAAAGAGAACAAAGAAAGTCTTACCTGAGGCACGGGAAGCTCAGCAAGAGTTACACGAGCTGACAGATTCGTCTTCCGAAGAGGAGCACTACCTACCTCAGAAGCCGTACAGTACTTACCTGAAGGAAATCCTGCAAAGGGCGCAGGATACTGCCAGACAGTCAGACCTCGTCCAAGATGACAGTGATTCTCAACAGCCAGATGGAAATCCTGTTGAAGATGGCTTGTCAGAGGATGAGAGTTTAGAAGAGGAGAACCACAGCGTGGGCGAAGTGGATATAGCTGAAGATTCCGTTCCTGAGGAAGAAAGTGATCCTGAAGAAGAGAGTGATCCTGAGTCTAATAACCCTCACCACGACATTCAGACAGACATGTCTAATTTGACAAACAAACCTGAAAACCGCCCAAAGAGAAGCGTGAAACCAGTCATTAGGTTAACTTATGATGAGCCTGGTAAAGCAAGAGATCAGCCTATCACAATAGTTCATAGAGGTGTGATCATTACAATAGGCCAAAGTTAAGTTCAGCTAATACATACACCCTTACTACTCGTAACTTTTGAAAGGTTATGTTTATTTGGTTTGATGAGGACATCAAAGCTTTAAGAAGGGGGAGGGTGTAACTCAGCCATAAAATAAGTTATACTTTAAATAGTATTAACATCATTTAATGGATGGTTTGTTTAAAAAGTGTTAAAAGCCTTTAAAAAGGTATGTGTTTTTGTTTAAAAACGTAATGTATAACTCATGACTAATTCATTAGGAGTTTTGTTTTGTTTAAAAGCAATGTTTTCTTGTTTATTCTGACCAGCACTTATGGGGTTAACATTCCTGTGGGGAACGTAGCTAGTAGAGTGTGTTGCTGCCCGGACGGGAGAGAGTTGGGACACATGAAGAAAGAGAGGGAACGTAACGTAACGAGTGGTTTCATTCAGAGACATTCTGCATGATAATATACGTTTGCAGTGCACAGACCTGCGTGTAATTTGTGTCTTACATGAGTGTTTGCACAACAGTCAGTATAAGAGGACAAGCTGCACGTTTGGAACAACAACAAGAGGACTTTCTACACGAAATTCAGAGACTTGTTTTTCTGTTGTGCTAAAGGCTAACGTCAATGCTAACAAGCTCACAGTGAGTCTAGGGTCAGTTCATAGCACGTGAACAGTCGTTTCTAGGCCCAGTTTAACTTCCACAGTTGAACTGTTAAGGTGATAGTCTGTTGTTCTCTACTGGAGGACGCAAAGAGGACAATCCAAATAGAGTTTCAGCAACCAGGGCTTCACAAATAGTTCTCTGGCAACGTGGGATGAGAAGATTGTGTCTGGAATGCACACTACATGCTAGCCTGCTACTAACCTGCACCAGTGAGTGACTGTTGGAGTAACCAGGAACATTAAGGTATCATTCTTTTATTTCTGCTCACCAAGGAGTGAAGGGGCCAATGTGATTTGAGGCCACAACGCACACAAGCAACGACCAGGCCTGCAACTCAAGGGTTTTAAGTTAACTTAGAATAGTTTTGCCGGCTTTAAGGTGTGTGTGAGAGTGTGTGTGTGGGCCCACAAATTATTATAGTAGTCCTTAAGTGACTTGGTGTTGGAAAGAAGGGTTTTACATTTTGGAATAATATCTTTGAGAAGGTATATTATTTTTGGTATTTTGCATCAACAGTATTTATTGTAGCATTTTGTATTCCTGAAAGAAGAGGGGTATTTGTCTATTAAGGTTTTGAACCTGTATTATTGTTGAAAAGAACATTGGTATTGTTGTTTACATTTATGTCTATTCTATTTTCTATTTTGCACCAATCATTGCACAAACAACTAAATAATTGAGATATATATTTTTCTAACTACTTGGTTGTGTGAATTCATTTCATTGTTACCTTTTAGTTAGAGGGTTCATTTGGTTACAGACCTAAGTATTTACAATTGAAGCTAAGAGAGGCTAATTTAATGTACTTTGGGTTAAAAACTGCATGAAAAGGTAAATTGATAACTGTGTGACTTTAAAAACTGCTTTTGCATTTATTATTATAAAAGAGATCCAAGATAATTAATACTGAGTTAATCAGAGTTAAGTTACATTTATTTAAAAGAACTCAAAAGCCCTCCCCTCAACCACGTGACGATCGAGGGGACCGCTACAATAGCATAAAGGAGTTGTGTGGAAATAAGAAAAAAGTTCCCCCCTTTCTGTGTTGCCTTGAACTGGAGGATTGATTGTGGGTTTAGCATTGCAAATTACAACATGATGAGTCATCACGTTGTAATTTGCAATGTTAAACCCACAATCAATCCTCCAGTTCAAGGCAACACAGAAAGGGGGGAACTTTTTTCTTATTTCCACACAACTCCTTTATGCTATATTAATGACATAGTTAAATATTGAAAATGGGTGGATTTCCCCTTTAAGTCGGCCCTTGGTCCAACACATCTTTACCTGGGTGGGGGGTTTAAAGAAGAGACGAGGAGTGTGGTGATTAGAGTTCTCAAATTCTACCCGAATCCGACCCGGCCCGACCCGACGTTTTCGGGCCGAGCCGGGCCTCAAAAGTCTGCTAATTGGTCGGGCCGAGCCGAGCCTTGGGCTCCATTTTTTTTTTTTTTTTTTTTTTATAATATATTTTTGAATTCTGTTCTGTCTGAATGTGTATTTATCTATTGTGACGATGGCGCTGACAGTGCTGACTTACTGGCGTTAACTTGCACTGTGCTGCTCACGCTCATGGCTCAGGCAGTGAGAGAGAAAACAAAAAACGATTCTGGGCGAGCGTTCCGATGGTAAACAGACCACTCAAAAACACACTCGCCCCCATTCATTTCGCGGACAGAGGCCGCCGGATTAGACCCGGGGCGAGTGTGTTTTGGGACAAGCGTTCTTGTAATCCATTGCCGCATATGTAGCCATGGTTCACATTCATGTTTCAGGGCTACCGCATGATGCATCCATATCAAGGGCCCTTTTAATACAAAAACCCACGGCAATTTCGGTCTAAAGTACACCAGCCTTCAACAATAGTGTACATTCAGTGGTCAGGTTTGTTCAGAAATCAATTGAAGAACGCAGGAGCGAGCTTTCCATATATAGCCACGTGCGAGAACGTGCATACACACAGTACACTACACGTGTCGTTGTTGACGTTGTCAGATGGTTTTAATTTGAAGGTTTAACAGGATGTACAATGTGTTTTTATGAGTTAAGATAACTGACCGGCGTGCTCTATGCCGGCGTGCTGTTAAGTTACACAAGTGGCGGAAACGGTGCTTTCTGATTTTCACAATAAAATAAAATACCCGCGTTTAGTTCAGTATTATAATATTTTTCACCCAACGCGTGTAAACTTAAGCTAATAGGTTAACAACAGTCTCGAGTCGGTCTCAGACAGTCAGGGGGGGAGAGGAGACGGAGACTCGGTTGAGAGAGGCAGAGAAATGCAGACGATGCATTGCACAGAGGTGCGTGAGCAAGACAAGGATTTAACTTAATTTAAATCAGCCCAGTGTAAGCACAGTCTAAGTTAATGTCAGTCAGCGCCGTGAGCGCCATCTTCATAATAGATAAATACACATTCAGAAGAGAATAATAATTTAAAAAAAATAACAAAAATAAATAAATCGTTTTTTTTTTTTCTCAGGTTTTTTTCGGGTTTCGGGCCTAACATGATGGAAATAGTCGGGTTCGGGCCGAGCCTCGGGCCGGCCCAGTTAGGGCCGAGCCTTAACTTTCAGGCCCGTTGAGAACTCTACTAAGGATATGGGAGGCAGATTCGAGCTCCGGTCTTATACATCGGTGGCAGGTGGCCCCGGTCTTGGGCCGCCCCCTCACCGCTGTCTCTCGACAGGGATAGACGTTGGTGCGGAGCTGTACGGCGGCAATAAACTGTCTCGGGGAGAATCCCTTCTCGGCTGAGGCCCCCAACCAGCTATTGCTCACCTTGTCGCCACCGAAACACTCAACGCCAACCCCCTGCGTCTTGAGGGCGGCCCATCGCTCGAATTCTACCCACCTCCAGAGACACGGCACTGGTCGCTCCTTCTTAGCAGCTGTAGGGGTAGACGGCATGGCCTCCTCGCCTGCGTGTTCCATGTTTCCCCCGGCCCTAAGCCACCACTGCCTCAACTTATCCGCGGCAATCACCGCGCGAGCCACCTTCCGGTCCTTAGACATCCCGAGTCGGAAGGCTCGGCAGACCTGGGCAGCAGAGACCACCGATCGAAGCTGCAATAATCCGACGCCGCCATCGGAATTGCGTGAGTAAAGGATACCGTTGCTAGACGATGTGTGCAGGCGGAACCACTTCCTCACTCCGACCTGGATAATCTTGTCTGCATCACCCAAGGGTGTGGGGGTGCCTACGTGACCCGCAGCGTAAATAACTCTTGGTAGGGCAAAGCGGTTCAACAGTTCGAACTTCATTCGAGGCTCGACAGGGTCCCTGCCGATCCTGTCACTCCACTCGGAGATTGAGGCTTCGCAGTTCGGTGTCGACAAGCCGTCAAGCGGGCTCACTCTGAGGCCGAGATATTTCTCATAGCCAGCAAGATCGATCAGGTGCAACCGCTCACCGAATATGGTCCATTCGGTGCTAACATTGTAGGTGAGGCGGCTGTCCTTCTTTTCGATAAAGAACCCATGACACTTACCGGGGTTAACCCGCATACCGGTAAGTTGGCAGAATGCCCCCAGGATGTTCAAGTGTCGCCGCATACCTTCCCTTAAGTCACTAAACAGTGCTAGATCATCAGCAAACGCTATCGCCACAACGGAGACGTCCCCAAAGGAGAATCCTCGTCCTTTGCGTTCGATAGTGTTGATTAATGGATCAACCGCTAGATTGAAGAGTAGTGGAGACAGGGAGTCACCCTGTTTCACACCTACTTTCATTTTAATTTCAGGTGTTGTCCCTACTCCACACCTGACCCTTGTCACACATCCATCGTAACCCGAAAAAAATTACGTCCGTCATGTGTCGGTCGAGACCCCGCCCCTCCAGCACCGTCCGGAGATGTCAATGGGATACCGTATCGAACGCTTTTTGGAAGTCGATGAACACCACGGCCAAAGGTTTGCCCTGCCCCTTACTATGCTTTATCGCTGACTCGAGTACATCAAGTTCTCCGAGCAGCCAGATGGTGTCGAGGGTGTAAGGGACAGGCGGCTCTCATTCACCCGTTGAGGATACGGGAGAAGAGACTAACAATCACCGAGGCGATGGTAATGGGCCTCCAGTTGCCAAGTAGGACAAGCTTGGCAGGGTGACGACTTTTAGGGATAAGCGTCGTACGGCAATGCTTCAGGCACTGGGGAACATAGCCGGTGACTAACCAGGACGAGTAGATGTGTGCAAGTTGCGAGCCGTCAGGTTCCCACAGTAACAACTCAGAACGAGTGATGCCGTCGGGACCGGCCGCTTTGCCGGACTTCATGCGCTGGAGATGAGAGTGACCCTCTTCATCCGAGATCAAATGGCCAAAAGCAGAATTGTCGGCCCCACCGAAGGAGCGGAATCGGCGTGGTACAGCCGCCTCAGAAACACCCGGCGGTGAAACCTTTGCAGGCGACTGCCCCCTCTGCCAGGCACTATTCCACTACTCCCTCGCGGGCGACTTAACCGCTTCGGCCGAGACCCCAGGTTACTAATTAGCCAGTTTGCTTTGGCTTCAATGGATTCCACCGAACACTCTTCAATCTTCAAAGAGAGGTTGGAGCCTCCCTTTCAGCCCTTGGACGAGTGTTTCATCATCCAGCATTACTGGGGGTCGACCGCCTCTCGCGGTATGTGTGTTATGTCTTGCACGCCTGCTATTTCCTACACCTTCGCATGCGCCTATAACATCGAGAAGAGTTTCCGAGCGATGTCCACATCTCCTGCAAGCCTTATTCAAGCCGTCTTGTCCTCTTGCTATCGTCGTATTTGTCGGAACAACATTTGCTCTCAGTCGCAGGGCCGACATGCAATTTCCCTGCGTTATGCCTTTCATGTTGGGATTCTTGAGCCAATCGTTAGATATTCTGTCTGGCATGAACCATTTGATTCCTGCACCTTGAACCGGTAGGTTCTGCCATGTTTCGAATTCATTCTCCAATTGGTGGGTTTTGCTGTCTTTGCCAAGGCTGGGCTGTCCCTTGGCTCTGTCTCTATTCTTTGTCGTCTCCCCCAGGTCAGAAGTTTACTCAATTTTCCTCCTGTGAGAAGCCACATTCTTCTGAGCTTATCTTTTCCTTCTCCTCGGTTTACTATAAATCTTTTGACGGGATCTGAAGAGGCGCTTAATCTATGGAGTCTCCTAACTTGCATCGAAGGGAGAATCTTTCCGAAATGGTGTATTCCCCAATTCACTTTGGAGTAGAGTATGCCATTGCAGGTGCTTGAAGGCAGCGATAGCCATTCCTTAACTGTCCTTTTCATCAACCTGTCAGCATCATTGAAATCTTTACGGCCCATTTCCGTGAGGTCGGCTTGGTAAAAGGTCCTGTGTATAGCATGATTGTTAAGGATTTCCACCTTAGCTGTCGCTCGCAAGGGTTTGCTATTGATAGCATCAATCCAGTGTTTCAGACTTTCTCTGCATTTGGGAGGTACCGCTCCTTCCCAGGGGTCAATTCTGATCCCCAAATATGTTATGTTTTCTCCATAACCGATCAACTTCAGCGGGGTGTCATTGATTGACCAGTTGAATCCTTCGTTGATCACAAATGTTCCTTTTTCATAGTTTAAGAAGAAGCCGCTACACTTCTTTGGTTGTACCTCTAAGCCTGTTAGCTTGCTGAAGGATTGCATGATGGATAGGTTTAGTTCCATACCCCGCCGTTAGGGAAAGGTGTCCGTTTGGCGGTGTCCGTTTGACGGTGTCCTTTTGGTAAGCGTCCGAACGGCACGCGTCGCGTCGGTTCGGCACGAGAGTTCGCGCCAGGCCCTCCGGCCGCGCCGGGGGGCCCCGCGCCGAATCGGACGCACCCGGCCCCCGCCGCCCGCGGGGCCCCTTGGCCCGAGCGGCGATTTTCCGAAAAAAAGAGCGGCGCCGCGGTCCCCCACCGGGCGGAGCCGTCGAGTCGGTCCTGCCAAAAAGACACCGCGGGACGGAAATCAATGCCAAAAGGACGACCACGGAGGGGAAAAGGACAGTGATGCCAAAAGGACAATGATAACAAAAAGATAGTGGATGCCAAAAAGACATTCATTGCCAAAAGAGACAGAGACAGACAGACAGTGTGAGAGAGAGGCAGACAGACAGAGAGACACACAGACAGGCAGACAGACAGACAGACAGACAGACAGACAGACAGACAGTGACAGAGTGAGAGAGAGGCAGTGAGACAGACAGACAGACAGACAGTGACAGAGTGAGAGAGTGAGAGAGAGGCAGACAGACAGACAGACAGACAGACAGACAGTGACAGAGTGAGAGAGAGACAGACAGACAGACAGACAGACAGACAGACAGACAGACAGACAGACAGACAGACAGACAGTGACAGAGTGAGAGAGAGGCAGACAGACAGACAGAAAGAGAAGCAGACAGACAGACAGGCTACCAGGAGTATGTTTGTAACAAACTAAGAATTCCAAATGATGATCACCTCAATGCATTGTTGGGGACAGGGATCAAACCAGCGACCTATGGATTCACAGGCTGCCTCTCTTCTTATTGAGCTAGAAATATGGCCTTTCTGATGGTGTCTGTTGATATCTATAGGTTTTTCAGTCGGTTATGAACCAGGCATCTGTTTTGCTAACTACTCTAGATTACTGGTTGACAAATATTTAGCAATAAAGTTTTGTTTTGTGTTCTTGGAATGGAATAGTTAAAATAGTCGACCTACAAGCTCAGAACACGTTGCTATCTGAAAGGTTGTGAGATTGTAGATCGGCTATTTTCACAAGAAAGTATGTCATACATAAAAAACAACTACTCTCAAATAAGCATTTCATGTTATTGTTTAAAAATTGCACATGGCTGAATTAACAGGGTCATGTTTTGTACAATGCAATTTAAATGTAAACTGTAATGAGTGGGATTTGAACCAGGGACCTTCGGCACATGAGGCTCACACTCTACTGGTCGAGCTATTGAATCCACAGCATCAGACAGTGAGAAAGGAGAATCCAACAAAACAAAACAAAAGGGCGAATGAAGTACGTCATACATTGAAAATAACTACTTTCAAGTATGCATTTCTCGTCATCTTTAACAATTGCACATGCATTCATTGATACAGTCATGTTGTGTGCAATGCAATTATAATGAAGTCTACATGAGGTGGGATTCGAACCGGCAACCCTGTGGTTTCAAGGCAGATGATTAAGCGATCAAGCTATTGAATCAACACACCTGAACCTGTGAAAAAGGGCTTCACACATTTATTTGACACAGTTTCACGCAAATTGCTCAGAAATCCTTGGTTTAAATGTTTTTCAAACTGCTCAAAATTGCAGACAATCTAAGGGCGGAGCTTACTGGTCAAAGTGATAGATATGTTCCTCATGAGTCAAGGCACATGTGTAAGCAGGTTTAACGGCTGTCGGCCAAACGAGGCATGACTTTTGCCTGTTTAAAGTTTGCATTTTCAAAAAATTGCTATAGCGCCCCCTTTGACCAATTGGAGTAAGATAGGTTTCAGTGATACCTGGAATGACCCTGTACATTATTGCAAAGTTTCAAACAAATGTGAGTCTGCATGTATGTGTTAGGGGCAGATGAATAATTTTCATAAAACTGCAATATTCATTGGCTTATAAAAGCTTAACGTTTTCACTTATGGAAAATCCGCTTGCTCACGTTTGTCGGCATTGGTCCAAAGTTCATGTGTAGACAGTTTCGTGCAGATTGCTCAAAGATCCCAGAAAGCTAGATATGGACTTTTACTGCTTTTCACTGCTTTTCATAGAATTCGAAATGGTGGGAGATCTAAAGGTCATAGGTCAAAAGTCAGACTGTGAAAGTTGTTCGACATGAGGAGACGCATGCGTGTATTGAAGTTTCATGGCTGTAGGTCAAACAGGGCATGAGTTGTACCTGTTCAAAGTTGGCATATTTCAATTGAGTGCTACAGCGCCACCCTTTGGCCGATGGTTGTGAGTTTCGGTTCTTCGCCGTTTGGCATAGCCCTCTACCATATTGCCGAGTTTCGTAAAAAGTGACCACGCGGTTAGGCCAGAACTGCCAAAACCGGCGGAAGAGGAAAGTGTAGAGATGTAATAAGGGCTTCGAAGCCTGATAGGCCTCGAAACCTTAATAATAGTGAAAGCCAAGAGATGCAATAAGGCTTCGAGCCTGATAGGCCTCGAAACCTTAATAAGGATAGTGGATGCCAAAAAGACAGAGTCAAAAAGACATTCATTGCCAGAAGGACAATTATGTCCAAAAGGACACTGATGCCAAAAGGACACTGATAATAAAACGATAGTGGATGCCAAAAAGACATTCATAACCAAAAGGACAATGATGTCCAAAAGGATAGTGCCAAAAGCACACTGATGCCAAAAGGACAATGATAATAAAAGGATAGTGGATGCCAAAAAGACATTCATAACCAAAAGGACAATGATGTCCAAAAGGATAGTGCCAAAAGGACACTGATGCCAAAAGGACAATGATAATAAAAGGATAGTGGATGCCAAAAAAACATTTTCATTAAGACATTCATTGCCAAAAGGACAATGATATCCAAAAGGACAGTGCCAAAAGGACAGTGCCAAAAGGACACTGATGCCAAAAGGACAATGATAATAGAGGTACCATGCCAAGTGGACATAAGGTACTTCCCGTCTAACACTTACAATTGCGGTTGCATTTTTATTTATTTTTAGAGACTTGCTCCTGTCTGACATTTACAATTGTGGTTGTGAGACAGTTTTCACTTTTAAAGGCAGTCATTGTGTAAAGGACGCCCCCGAGCCCATAGCTTTAAACCACACCCCCAAGCTGATAGGCCAAGCCCATAGCTTCAAACCACACCCCTATGGTTATAGGCCACGCCCACAGCTTTGAAACTGACATCAATAAAGGCTATGCCAACTGGATTTGTCCTTTTGCAATGTACCATGTGTCTTTTTGGCATCACTATCCTTTCATTATCATTGTCCTTTTGGCATCAGTGTCCTTTTGGCACTATCCTTTTGGACATCATTGTCCTTTTGGAAATTAAAGTCTTTTTGACACTGTCTTTTTGGCATCCACTATCCTTTTATGATCATTGTCCTTTTGGCATCAGTGTCCTTTTGGCTATGACTGTCTTTTTGACACTGTCTTTTTGGCATCACTATCCTTTTATTATCACTGTGTCCACTTGGCATGGCACATTCCCATGTCTATGCCAAATGGACGTGTCCTTTTGGGATGACCACTTGTCCTTTTGGGTATGAAACGTACACGTTATGTAACAGTTATGTAACAACTGGATTTTTGTTATGTAACAACACATCTTTTGGGCTTATTTTCAAAGTTTGATCGAATATCGATGCTCAACAGCCGCACAATGTTGGGTTGGGTGGGGGAGGGGATTGTCCTTTTGGCAGGACAAATTGTCCACTTAGCATGGCAAATTCCCATGTACATGCGAACTGGACGTGTCCTTTTGCAATGTACCATGTGTCTTTTTGGCATCACTATCCTTTTATTATCATTGTCCTTTTGGCATCAGTGTCCTTTTGGCACTGTCCTTTTGGACAGCATTGTCCTTTTGACAATGAATGTCTTTTTGACACTGTCTTTTTGGCATCCACTATCCTTTTATTATCATTGTCCTTTTGGCATCAGTGTCCTTTTGGCTATGACTGTCTTTATGACACTGTCTTTTTGGCATCCACTATCCTTTTATGATCATTGGGCCGGATGCATAAAGGGATTTGCGACCATATTTTGTACGTACCGGCATTTAGGACAAGTCGTACATATCCACCTGATGCATAAAGATTTTTTGGTCTCTGTTTTGTGCGTCAGGTGCGCACGTTCTCAGGTCAGCCCCGAGGCTGGCGTACCAGGGCTGAAATGTGCGTATGTCTTTAGAATGCTTTATTCTTCATGTCAAAATCAATTACAACAGTGGCAAACCTCAAATAAAATATATATGTGCCCAACATTTGTCAACACATATATATAAAACATTAAAAATAAATGTCAAACGATATATTGCTTGTAGCCTATGCATAATATAGACATGATGTAGATTCCACCGCTTTTTATTTATTTTCTAGGCTATATGAGTCGCAGCTGAATTATTAGGTGTGTGTTTGCCAGCGGGCCATCTCAGCCAAAGTGTCACGTAATAATGAAAATAGGCTATGATGCCTTAATGAAACTGCGGAGGGACTGACTGCATCAGTGTCCGTGTCGCGGTATTAATTTGTAAAGCCTACAGTAGGCTACTATATATTGATCACATGAACGCCACACACAACAGCCTAATAAATATTACCATCTGATGAGGAAAAATAAAGTGGATGAAAGCTGTGTCCAGAACCATTCCCCATTCCGACGTAGGACAGTGATATCCAAAATGAACTAATTTAATCAATAAGCTCTGGTCCATAATCGGATAGAAGCGTTCCACTTGTATGCCCTGGATTTATTTTCAACATCATATTTAAGGTGCGCAATGTTCATTAGAAAATGCTTATGATATCCTTTCCACGTTTTATTAGCCTTTTATTTGGTAATGGGGTTAAACCTTGTAAACTTCTTTATTCTCATTACACATGAGAGCATTTATTACGTGATCCGCTTCCAGACAGAACAGTAAGTTGTCAAGGCGATGCGACACCGCATATGTTATCTTAGACGAGAGACGGCAGAGTTGAACTTCAGCGTTGCCAGATGTTGTGAGAGAAATAAGCAACCAGGTCTAGGAAAACAAGCCCAAAAGAAGCAACTGGCACTTAGGCCATTATAAGCACTTTAATTAAACCGTTGTGAGCTTGTAGATCTGCTATTTATTTTTAAAATCGTGTAATAAAATTTGGAAGATTTGGAAGATTTTTTAAACATTCTAACAACACAAATCTGCCTCCAGCTCGCACAAAACATTTTCAGATGGGGCTTATAGGGATAAATTAGCATACATATTAACTTGGGGGTCCATGACATGAAAATATTTGAGAACCACCGGTTAAAACAATTAAACAATTGTGAAGCAAGCCCAAATAACTAACTACACTTTAGAAACAAGCCAAAAAAAACGCATCCCACAGCTCCCAATATTTACAAGCAACTTTACAGAAAAATAAGTCCAAAATCGCTTATAATAAGCGGACATGGCAACACTGTTTGGCACGGTTCAGCGCGGTGACGTTGAAGTTGGATGCTGTTGGATGCAGCCTTCCAGAGAGTAATCATCACACCTGGTCATACGCACTGGTCATACGCACGTCTCTGTCATATACGACACCCCTTTTGAATCGCACGTCCGTTAGTGAGTACCAGAAATACGACCTCCTTTACGAACTTCATTTACACCATATTTACGACCCTCATTATGAATCGGGGCCAATGTCCTTTTGACATCAGTGTCCTTTTGGCTATGACTGTCTTTTTGACACTGTCTTTTTGGCATCACTATCCTTTTATTATCACTGTGTCCACTTGGCATGGCACATTCCCATGTCTATGCCAAATGGACGTGTTCTTTTGGGAGGACCACTTGTCCATTAGGGTTTGAAACGTACAAGTTATGTAACACATGATTTTTTTATTATGTAACAACACACCTTTTAGGCTTATTCTCAAAGTTCTGTAGGTGCTATGAACACCAAACAGCGGTCAGTTAATCATGTTTCAATGCTCTATCATAATATGCAGAGGTCTATCTCCAGAGACCATCCGTTGCATCAGAAAAGGGGCATAAATGTGACTTTGCAAGGTCAAATGTCCACTTGGCATGTGTTTCCTTTTTTAGTTTTTTGAAAATTCAACTAGCCGTAGTTCTGTAACCGTGTAAGATAACAACCTCATAATCGGTACACATATTTGTTGATAGCCCTTATTAATGCATGTGCATTATGGGAGCGTTTGGGGGTCCAGAATTAACATAGGACCAAAAGAGCGTTACAAACTTTGAGGCCTCTGTTGAGGCCTTGTGTCGATTTGGCAGGGTCCACTTGGCATGTACATTTCCCCATTTCAATGCCAAACGGACTGTCTTTTTGGGAGGACCACCTGTCCATATGGGTGATGCCAAAAGGACAATGATAATAAAAGGATAGTGATGCCAAAAAGACAGAGTGCTTTTGCAACACTGTCTTTTTAGCATTGACTCTTGTAGCTCTACAGTGTTACTGAATAGTACTTACTTGCACAATGTATCCCTTCTCGTCGTCGCCCGTCTCCGCTGCCCGTTTGACGTCCACGTCGGTCATGTTGGCATGGACTCCAAATCAATGGCCAAAAAGACAGGCCCAGTATGTTATGGTAACCGTGCAAATGGGCCTTCTTGTGTACAGTATACCCGGTGTCTGTTGTTTCGTCCTCCATGGATGCTGTAAGCAGAAGCACAGAACGCCACATGAATGATTGTTGAATGCATCCCCTGTGATGATGAGAATAACTGTCAAGTTGGAAACTAACTTACCCAGCAGCTTGGGAATTGCCTCCTTGCTCTTTACCATTGCCGTCTTGAGGTCGTCCTTGCTGTGCAGCCGTTGCTTCTTCTTACACTTGACCTTGTGCTTCCTCACTGCTTTCGCCTTTCTGTTGGATTTGATTAAACTGTCCATATAACTGACCAGTCCGTTCAGTCGGGGAACACTCAGATGGCAGTTTTGGGGCGGGATGTTCCTCATATGTTTGAAGAAGCTCCGTACATTCAGGAGGTAATGCTCCATTGTGTTCGGAGTCTCTTTGAATGTTGTTGCTAGGTGGCTGAAAACCCAACCCTGAAGTGTCCTTTTGCAATGTAACTCATGTCCACTTGGCATGGTACCTCGTTTTTAGAAAGTCCTGCCAAATTGCCAGGACTTTCCAAACACGAGGTACCATGCCAAGTTCATATGGCCTGTCCAGAGTTAATGTCAACCTAGCACAAAAGAGACGAAAAACTTGCTGTTGCTTTGAAACGGTGTCTTTTTAGCATGACCCCTGAAGTGTCCTTTTGCAATGTGCCTCATGTCCACTTGGCATGGTACCTCGTGTTTGGAAAGTTCTGGCAATTTGGCAATGAATGTCTTTTTGACAATGTCCTGTTAGCATTGATTCTTGTAATGCCAACTGTCTTTTTAGCATGACCCCTGAAGTGTCTTTTTGCATGTACCTCATGTCCACTTGGCATGGTACCTCGTTTTAAGAAAGTCCTGTCAATTTCGCAATGAATGTCTTTTTGACAATGTCTTTTTAGCATTGATTCTTGTAATGCCAACTGTCTTTTTAGCATGACCCCTTAAGTGTCCTTTTGCAATGTACCTCATGTCCACTTGGCATGGTACCTCGTGTTTGGAAAGTCCTAGCAATTTGGCAATGAATGTCTTTTTGACAATGTCCTTTTAGCATTGATTCTTGTAATGCCAACTGTCTTTTTAGCATGACCCCTGAAGTGATCCTATTAACCACTTAAACCTTGGCTTACAGTATATACTTTGTTGACTGGGGTCCCCCAGGGGTCTATACTTGGTTCCTTCCTTTTTCCACACTACACCAAATCTCTTAGCGATCTACAAGCTAATAAGTGTAGCCTAAAGGTCATTACACACCAGCGATTATGCGCAAAATTAAATAAAATACGCTTTTTCGCTTCGCTTTTTTTTTGCTTTTTACCCAAAATGAAAAATGCACAGATGTTTATCAGAATAGTACACATTCATTTAGGCCCCTTTACTAGTAAACACATCTATCTTAATCTGTGCAGCTCAAGTAAAGTATCAATCTAGTGTGAACTGCTATCTATTGAGCGCAAGGTTCACTGGTGAGAGCGTTCATATGGCACAGCCACGGACATCCCCCAGTACTCACAGATAGCATATGGCTAAGTTAGCCAGTCTGAGGAAAGGGACAATGAGATCATGGAACCTGGGGCTGAGAGGTTGAGATACTGCAGCCGGCCAAACGATGATGTCACTGGTGGACGGGTTTCTGAACTATCCACAGCCCTCCTATGAGACAGACAGAGTAGGAAAAAAAGGGTAGTATTTTATCATGAACATTAGTGAGGACCAATTTTATGAAAGCAGGTTGAAAAGTGGTCCTTTAAGTGCAAAAGTGCATCATATTTAACATTTTGCATGTGTAATAAACAAATGAACACAACCAAAACAATGCATTTTTTTTTAAATTAGTGTTGTTCGTCGACTAAAACTAAGACGAAAAATGTTCTACCTTTTTCCACTGACAAACTAAATGGAAACTAAATAAAAGCTATGATGACTAAATATACTGACAATTTCGTCAACAAATAACTAGACAAAAATGTTAGGAAGGGACTAGTGGACAAGAGATCTAGTATAAGTCATCTTACAATTAGTTGCATGCTGAAAATAGCAGATCTACAAGCTCACGTGTCGCGGTGCGACGTGTTGTGAGCTTGTAGATTGGCTATTTTCAGCAAGTGTAAAAACAGTCATTACGACGGCATCAAGGCCCGACAAAATACATTTTTAGTCTACTAAATCAACTGTAGACTAACCCTGACTAGAATCTTATGACATTTAGTTGACTAAAACTAGACTAACACTAAAACATTATAGGTGACTAAACTAAGTGAAAACTATTCAAGAGACTAATGACTGAAACTAAAATCTGCTGCCAAAAACACTGGGGACGTACCTAGTCCTTTGCAGCACGGTTTCGGCACTTGTTGGTCATGGCTTTCTTCAATAGTGGGGCGGCGTGGCACAAGAAATCAGCCAAATCGTTCAATTTTGTGATTAAAGCGCCAAATTTGGCAGAAGTGTTGATTGACATATTGGAAACAAAACTGGATATTGGGACATCACAAATTCTCACCCTGGTGGGCGTGGCAGGCATTTTTCAAAATGGCCACCAGCGGTTTATCAAACCTTCATAAATCACACTCTAGCAGCTTCAGCTTTTGCCATAGGAAGCTTAAATGTTGCATGAAGGTCAAGTATGTGTTTGTGAAGCTGTGTGTGCGTGTTCGTGTCAATTGGTTAAAAGGGGGTGTGGCAATGGGAGTGGCCGATCAAACAAATTGCATAACTTTGATATAGATGCACAGATTTTCACAAAATGTTGTGGAAAGGTTGGTCATGAACAGCTGAGTAACTGTTCATACCATCTTCCAAAAAGGGGGTGTGGCAGTGGGAGTGGCCTATGGGGCAGCATAGCCCAACACCAAAACAATCGTTCATTTTATGATGAAAGCACCAAATTTGGCAGGAGTGTTGATAGATATATGTTGAACAAAACTGGATATTGGGACATCACAAATTCTCACCCTGGTGGGCGTGGCAGACATTTTTCAAAATGGCCACCAGCGGTTGATCAAATCCTCCTAATGTTTGTCCTAGTAGGCTAAAATGTTGCGTGATGTATGTGAGTATGAAGGTGTGTGGGTGTGTTCATGCTAATTGCCTAAAAGGGGGAGTTGCAATGGGAGTGGCCTAGTTAGCAGCAATATTTTGGGAGAATTGTTCAAATAGTGATACAAGTTGGACATTTGGTACAAATCATCTTTGGAGATCACGCTTCGATTTAGAAAACTGGGCCACTCCTAAATCAAAGATGGCAGCCATTTTTTTTTCAAGATGGCCGCCAACATTATACAGTTTTTGCATTTCTGCATATCTTTTAATTATTTGAGGTCAATCACCAAATATCACTCCCATGGTATGTTTTTTTTTACATTTTCCAACAGGAGTTACCATTTTAACCATCTAAATTAAAACATTTTAAAAACACGCCATACATTTGACCTTTCGTCAGTGCCACCGTTTCTAAGCCGTACGGCATCATGGCTGGTCCCCCTACCGTCCTATACATCTTCCCTCTCACTGGTATCCTTCTGTTACAAATAACTCCTGCATAAAGAAAAACATCACATGGATGCACCTGGGACGTATCATCAGTGTTTTAGCCTGGGGTCGATGGGTGTTTCGGGTCTCGCAACATACACCCTCGCCGAGGTGACCCGGCTGGGGTTGATCAAGCCCCCGACTTACATCCCAGTAGCTACCCACGGTCAGTCCTCTCACAGTACGTTTTAACAGCGGACGAGTCTGGGCGACTCAGGATGGTATTTTCCGGAAGTGCATTATATGTCTATGAGAGCCGGCAACTACTGGCGATCGGGCGAAGTGGGCGGGGAGGCGATGAAAGATGGATTTTCTTTATCTTTTGGGCGATATCGCCCGGCATTGCCCGAGAGTCGCCCGCTGTTAAAACGTACTGTTAGGGCAAGACAGGGCCTCTCAGTCTGCTTATCCGGGACTACTCTGCTAGGACTGGGGGAGAGCGGAGGCTCTGGCACGTGGAGGGACTAGGCTCTGTGGATGGCCTCCTGGCCGGGCTCCTCCTTCGTCTCACCATGTCCAGGACCTGAGCGCTGCATCAGACTCCCCTGTTCCAAACATTTCATTCTGGCGTGATGGTTTCTTGGGCCGTGGTCGTACTACAGGCTCCACTTGCGGCTTGCTTGAATAGCCCTCCTAAAGGCCTCACCGTGAATTTGTTGGGCTTCTTCCTCACGGAAGACACAAGCTAGGGCGCTAACCCATATTGCTCCCACATGCTGTCTACATTCCGGCTGTCAACCGTCTCTCCAGTGGTCACCAAACTATTCCTGGTTGTCACATAGTCTATTCCTATGAGCCACGAATAGAATAACACTGACACTATCCTCCATCCGTTCCCTCAAAGTACTCCTTCCATCTTCTCAACACACTGTCTTCGGTTGCTAGAACATTTCCATCCATCCTTCATCACCTTAACCTCTTGCTCATCCTTCCCATCTCAGTGCCTGTCTAGCCAATCGGTGCAGGTCCTTTTCTCCCTCCTTGGTGTCCAACCTTTCATACAACTACTCATACTCTTCTCCTTAACCCTCACCACCTTTCTCTACGCCTTACCCCTCATCTCTTTGTACTCCCTACTTTCTTCATCTCTCTGGCTGCCTTTCTTATCTCCTCCCTGAGCTCCACAGAGCATTGTTCTTTCTTCATCAGCTCACAGTACCTACCACAGGACTCAAGCCATGCTACTTGATACGCTGAGTTGGCCTTCACCGTAAATGGTAACTCCTGTTTGAAAATGTTCAAAACATACTATGGGAGTGCTTTTTGGTGATTTGGTAATTTACCTCAAAGAATTATAGGCAAAATTATGCAGAAATGCAAAAACAGTAACATTTTGGCAGCCATCTTGAAAAAATGGCTGCCATCTTTGATTTATGAGTGGCCCGGTGTCCTAAATCAAAGTGTGATCTCCAAAGATGATTTGTACCAAATTTCTCGCTTGTATCACCATTTGAACAATTCTCCCAAAATATTGCTGTTAATTAGGCCACTCCCATTGCAACGCCCCCTTTTATGCAATTAGCATGAGCACACCTTCATATTCACATACTTGAGCAACATTTCAGCCTAATAGGACAAAAACTACGAAGATATGATCAACTGCTGGTGGCCATTTTGAAAAATGTCTGCCACGCCCACCAGGGTGAGAATTTGTGATGTCCCAATATCCAGTTTTGTTCAACATATATCTATCAACACTCCTGCCAAATTTGGTGCTTTCATCATAAAATGAACGATTGTTTTGGTGTTGGGCTATGCTGCCCCATAGGCCACTCCCACTGCCACACCCCCTTTTTGGAAGATGGTATGAACAGTTACTCAGCTGTTCATGACCAACCTTTCCACAACATTTTGTGAAAATCTGTGCATCTATATCAAAGTTATGCAATTTGTTTGATCGGCCACTCCCATTGCCACACCCCCTTTTAACCAATTGACACGAACACGCACACACAGCTTCACAAACACATACTTGACCTTCATGCAACATTTCAGCTTCCTAAGGCAAAATCTGTAGCTGCTAGAGGGTAATTTAGGAAGGTTTGGTGGCCATTTTGAAAAATGCCTGCCACGCCCACAAGGGTGAGAATTTCTGATGTCCCAATATCCAGTTTTGTTTCCAATATATCAATCAACACTTGTGCCAAATTTGGCGCTTTAATCACAAAATTGAACGATTTTCGTGCTACGCCGCCAAGCTACAAGCCCTCTGCAGTGAATACATTTGTCCATGATGCCAGAGAGGAATACCGCAAGACGTAGTCTGCAGACAGAGAAGATGACATGACACAAGTCAGTCAACATGGGTTTCCCCCGGTTAAATATATACATTGTAAAGACTATATGACTCTCTACAGACTGAGCACAGCATAGCCACAGATGAGGCCAACCTGGTTCAGAGTGTACTGTACGTCCCACCAGCGCAACATGTTGGAACCTGCATTTCTTTACTGAACAAAGGCAGCCAAATTCCCCAATGATAATGTATTGGTGACATCATAAATTGAGAATATAATTTACAAAACCAAGATTTGTCAAGGATCAAGTATATTTATATGTCCCAAGCTGGGCCTTTTACAGCGGATAATAAAAGCCCTAAATGCTTTCTTACCTTTATTTGCCTACCAAAGAGGTCCAGGTATTTTTTTGTGCAAAAACTCCTTATTGCCTATTTCCCCTACCATAGGCCCTCAACGAATTGCATGGGAATTGAATGGGGCTATGGGGTGTTGTGCTAATTCACTTATTTCCATCGAAATAAGTAGTAAAGTGTGCCGCTTGGGATATTATCTACATTATGAAAAGAGGATATATACAAAAAAAAATGAGCAAAGGAAATAAGCGAAATAGCACAACACCCCATAGCCCCATTCAATTCATTTAGGGCTCATGGTAGGGGAAATAGCCAATAAGGAGCTTTTGCACAAAACACCTGGACCTCTTTGGTGGGTACGTAACAACTACAAAGAAAGGTACGAAAGCCTTTTAGTATGGAATTCTCCTTTAAGGGCATTTTTCTGTCTAATACCTAGATTACCATTCCAGCAAATAGCAGCAAAGTAGATGACAGATTATTGATTTGTTTACCTGAAACGTGGCTAACTTCCTTAAACAGAAAATGCACTGCTGGCCTTGCTTGCAAACAATTTCAGTATTGGAATCGAATTTCAGACGATTGTCGATGATGGTCCCAAGGGGACCGTACCTATGTTCCCCGGGTCCTATGTTCCCCGCTTTCCTAGGGAGAGCGGGGAACATAGGACCTAACCTAAACCTAACCATAGTGGGGGAACATAGAACCCGGGGAACATAGGGATGACCCCGTCCCAAGATATCTATAAGTGGTTACCAACTCCACTGACTGGCCATCTATAACACTACTCAGAGGAACTAGTGGTGTGACAAATACTTACTGAACAGTGCATCCCTCTTCGCCTCATCCAGTTTTTTCTTCCCCTCTGGGATGACGCCATGCTTGCCATATGCGACGGCATTGCGGCACTCCTCTTGGGTGAAGAACACCTCGAACAATGAGTGGAACAGCCTCTTGCAGTCCTTCCTGGCACTCTGGTGTATGGCTGCCAGCTGCACAGAGGAAATCATCTGTCCACTGCCTGTGAATAGAGAGCAAGCAATTAACAAACTGCATTTTAAGACATCAGTTTTGCACTTGTAAGGCTCAGCTACATTGACCCCTTTCTGCGCTCAGTGCACCATGAAAACAGACAACTGTGACCTTCTGAAAACTTCACTATCTAGTTGCAGCTCACAACACGGATCACTCGCTACCAAGAACGTCCTTCAGAGCCTAGAACAAAGACAAAAAAAATATGTGAGTGTATTTGTAAAACAATAAGATTGAGTACTGTTCTATATAGCTCTACAGTATATTCTGATAGCAGTCATTGATGAGTATTTGTTCAGTAGCAGGGGTCGATCTCCCCAGCTCTTCAGTAAACAGAAAAGTTTTATTTTGGGATACCAATGTTTTCCAGTCATGTCAGAGAACTCACAAAAGAGGTACAGGATAAAGTAAAGTTTCAAGTGAGACAAAGAAATTAGCAGACAACTGAAAACTGCAACATGACAGGCAATAAAACTTACTGATACTGGAGAGAACAGTGGTTATCCTCCTCAACTGAAGCTGGAGCTTCTCCACCTCAGGCCGACAAGAGTTGCAAGGCTGCCACCCTTGACCCTCTGGTATGCTCTGGTCAGATGGATTTGGTTGACCTAGAAAGATTGAAAGCACGTCAAAAACTGTAAAGAAAAGTAAAAAAAAAAAAAAAGTAGAATGCAAAACTCATCTATGAATCCTGAATTTGAAGGACAACAGTGCCAACTCTGCTGACACTTAGCTGAGGAACCACATCTTCTACTGGAGCATCACTGGGTGTTTCTTGGTTCCACTGATCCAAGTCAATTTATGTAGCTGCATACGGCTGTGCAGAAAAGAGAAAAGGCCCTTAATTGTACTTGGTCAAAAATCCAGGAGGGGCGAGATCCCAAAGTGGCGGTGGCGGGCGCCGCGGCGGTTGTGGCGGACGCCGCGAGCGCCTCGCCGGTTGTGGTGGACGCCGCGAGCGCCGCGGCGGTTGTGGCGGACGCCGCGAGCGCCGCGCCGGTTGTGGCGGACGCCGCGAGCGCCGCGCCGGTTGTGGTGGACGCCACAACCGCCGTGACAACCGCCCAAAGCGCCGCGAGCGCCACGTAGGGTCCGCCATCCGGGCGCCGCGGCGGTTGTGGCGGACGCCGCGAGCGCCGCGCCGGTTGTGGCGGACGCCGCGAGCGCCGCGCCGGTTGTGGCGGACGCCGCGAGCGGCGCGCCGGTTGTGGCGGACGCCACAACCGCCGTGACAACCGCCCAAAGCGCCGCGAGCGCCATGTAGGGTCCGCCATCCGATCCATCGACCATATCTGCGCTCTTCTGGTGCAGCCCCCCCCCCCCCCCCACCTGTCCCCCCTCCCCCCCACCTGCGTGCCCCCCCCGGGACCCCCCCCCGGGACGCCCCCCCGCCCAAGGGGTGGATAGTAATAATTGTAGATTTTGCGCATTTGATCCAGAGCAGTTGAGATTTGATTCGGCCATATCTTTCTGAATTTAACTTGTATTTTTATGATTGTATTTTTTATATGATCTGTAAAGTTTATATTTTCATTTGCTACCAGGCATGAATTTATTATAATCTATTATATATGTTTTTCCTTATTTTCTTTCTTTATTTACACGTGCATAATAAACGAAAATGTTGAGATTTCATCCGCCCAGATCTTTCTGAATTTTACTTGAATTATTATAATTTTAATGTTTATATGATCCGTAAATTTTATATTTTCATGTGGTATCAGGCATGAATTTATTTTAATTTATTTTATTATTTTATTTCATTTATTTACATGCGCGCAATTACACACGCATCTAACTATTGGACTCAGCTCTTTGCTCTTATAAGCTAGCTCTATAGCTCTTATCGGTCATAAGTCATATTCAGATGATGTCCTCATAGAAAGCGATATATACAAATGCAAAGTGTAAATTAATCTCTTATATATTTGCTTTACGAGCAGGGGTTCTCTCCGATGGCTTGGAGGGTCTCGGTGCGGCTGCAGAGTTCACCTTGAAATGTGTCATTACAATTTTACTGTAGCCTAATCCACAAAAGTGTGACTGACTGTTAATTCCTTGTGTCAATACATTGTGTTTTTATCACCGGTGGCAGTATTATTATTATTATTATTATTATTATTATTATTATTATTGTTAATAGACCTTGCAACATATATGTTAGAGCAACTTAAGTGCTTGCAGAACTTAATAATACTAGACCATACCCGGTCGGCGCAGCGCATCCGTGGGGGGATATGCGCACATGATCTGGCAACCCGGGAGGCAGTTCGTCCCATAGCTGGGCAGCCCCGTAACCATGGCGACAGTGTTTGACCCAAAAACGCTAATAAGAAGCTGAGATTTGATGAAATTGAAAAACGGGCTTCACAGTTGCGTTCAGATGGTAATGGTCAATGGCTGTGTGCAAAATCAGAGCAATTGGTCCAGCCAGTGAGGAGAACCGGGTATCTTCACTCACGTACTCACCACCACTACAGAGGTTACTAGAATTATAGTAGGATAGTAGGATAGTAGGATAGTAGGATAGTAGGAAGTAGGATAAGCACACTTATTCTCCAGGCAGACAGACAGAAACAGTCTGTCTGTCTGTCTGTCTGTCTGTCTGTCTGTCTGTCTAGAAGTAAAAGTATAGAAACATGGAAATAATAATAATAAAGTCTATTATTGCAATAGGTCGATAACAACAACAACAATAATAATAATAATAATAATAATAATAATAATAATAATAATAATCCTTGAATAGCATCAATCTATTCTCCACCATAATAAAGAATATGATGATATTATATACATAATAATTTAATTCCAACATGAACTCTAACGCAGATAGATAGATAGATAGATAGATAGATAGATAGATAGATGAGTGGGCATTAGGGACATGCGGGCACTTGGAAGAGTGGGCACTTAGGGGTGGAGAAGAGTGGGCGCTAGGGAAATCTGGGCACCACTCACAGGCAGTGCACATATATACCCACTCTTCCTGATGCCCAGATGTCCCTAGTGCCCACCTCCGATTAAAAGTCAGCAGAGATGTCATTTCGATGGTTCAATGAGTAGCGACGCCTATAGCTCTCAAGTCTCAACCCAACTTTCCAAAATTAGCTTGCATAATGTTAATAGCCTAATATAATAATATAGCCTATCATAATTATGTTTGGTTATAACCGTGTAGCCTACAGTATAATATATTTATATTATCTATCTATCTATCTATCTATCTATCTATCTATCTATCTATCGCGCTGCAGAGCTTGTTGATCGGCTGGCTGTCTGTCTGACCCAAGCCTAATTTATGCACGTAACATAATATACCGACCGACCGACAGACAGACAGACAGACAGACAGACAGACAGACAGACAGACAGACAGACAGACAGACAGAGTCTGTCTGCCTGGAGAATAAGTGTGCTTATATTATTAAGTTCTGCAAGCACTTAAGTTGCTCTAACATATATCAGGCATGCAAACAGCCCCGAGGTGAAAAAGGTGACAACATGTTCTTTTCTTTCGGGTCAGGTGTCACACAATTGCCCTATTTGGGTTCAAAAAGGTGACTGTAGCTGAAAAGTGACACTTTTGCATGTCTGATATATGTTGCAAGGTCTATTAACAATGATAATAATAATAATAATAATACTGCCACCGGTGATAAAAACACAATGTATTGACACAAGGAATTAACAGTCAGTCACACTTTTGTGGATTAGGCTACAGTAAAATTGTAATGACACATTTCAAGGTGAACTCTGCAGCCGCACCGAGACCCTCCAAGCCATCGGAGAGAACCCCTGCTCGTAAAGCAAATATATAAGAGATTAATTTACACTTTGCATTTGTATATATCGCTTTCTATGAGGACATCATCTGAATATGACTTATGACCGATAAGAGCTATAGAGCTAGCTTATAAGAGCAAAGAGCTGAGTCCAATAGTTAGATGCGTGTGTAATTGCGCGCATGTAAATAAATGAAATAAAATAATAAAATAAATTAAAATAAATTCATGCCTGATACCACATGAAAATATAAAATTTACGGATCATATAAACATTAAAATTATAATAATTCAAGTAAAATTCAGAAAGATCTGGGCGGATGAAATCTCAACATTTTCGTTTATTATGCACGTGTAAATAAAGAAAGAAAATAAGGAAAAACATATATAATAGATTATAATAAATTCATGCCTGGTAGCAAATGAAAATATAAACTTTACAGATCATATAAAAAATACAATCATAAAAATACAAGTTAAATTCAGAAAGATATGGCCGAATCAAATCTCAACTGCTCTGGATCAAATGCGCAAAATCTACAATTATTACTATCCACCCCTTGGGCGGGGGGGCGTCCCGGGGGGGGCACGCAGGTGGGGGGGAGGGGGGACAGGTGGGGGGGGGGGGGGGGCTGCACCAGAAGAGCGCAGATATGGTCGATGGATCGGATGGCGGACCCTACATGGCGCTCGCGGCGCTTTGGGCGGTTGTCACGGCGGTTGTGGCGTCCGCCACAACCGGCGCGGCGCTCGCGGCGTCCGCCACAACCGGCGCGGCGCTCGCGGCGTCCGCCACAACCGCCGCGGCGCCCGGATGGCGGACCCTACGTGGCGCTCGCGGCGCTTTGGGCGGTTGTCACGGCGGTTGTGGCGTCCGCCACAACCGCCGTGGCGCTCGCGGCGTCCGCCACAACCGCCGCGGCGCTCGCGGCGTCCACCACAACCGCCGCGGCGCACGCCACCGCCACATTAGGATCTCGCTGTCTCTCCAAAAATCATCAAAACTATAGGCTACTATACAAGCTCATAGCACAGCACTAACTTGTAGGTAAAAATGGGTTAAATCTAAAGAAAACATACCTCATCAACAGGTCGGCAGGCCTGTGTCGAAGAGGCTGGAGGGTATGGCTGTAGATCGGGGTAAAAGGTATCACAAGGTTGCAGAGACATAGAAAAGTAACCTTATGTGGCATCCGCGTGCGGTTAGGGTTAGGGTGTGGGTTTGGTTCGGGTTTACTGTTTAATGTCGGAGCACTGCGCTGTCGGAGGAATGCGCTGTCGGACTAACGTATTGCACCCAGTTTGTAGTCTGTCAAATATCTTTAAAAAATAGCTATGCCTTTATGCAATGCATTGTGGATTTTAGATAGACCAATCAAAAATGTGGAATGTAATACAAGTCACAAATAAATTCAATATCTGTTCAACAGGTCGGCAGGCCTGTGTAGAGGAGGCCGGAGTGCATGGCTGTCGACCATAATTAAATGGGTTATGAGGCTGGAGAGTTGTGTTCAATACAGTGTTGTGTTCATCACATAACATTCACCACAGTATAAATACACCCGAGATCAGTTGACTCAAATTAATTCCCCCCTCCTCCCCAACAAACCTCTTCATCCACAGCTTTGCCCTGCAATACTGTTAAACTTGAGCAGAAGGTGTGGTCTCTTACTACTAGTGAACCAACACTTACAGTATATCTGAAATGTTACAAAGTCATAACTTAAATGTAGACATTAAATGTATTGAAAACATTTTACCGTGTCAAGAGCTGGGCAGAGGGCCTGGGGAAAGGCTTGTGAGGGGCTGTGAAGAATATTGATCAGAAGGCTGGACATAGAAAAGTAACATTAGTTTGTGGTCTGTCAAAGATCCCTGCTGAAAAAAACAGCACAAACCAGCTTATGATGGTTGCTGGTTTTAGCTGGTATAAGCTGGTCAAGCTGGTCAGGCTGGTTTGTCAGTGTAGTTGGTTAGCTGGGCACTAAGCTGGATTCTGCTGGTCAGCCAGCTGGTAGCTGGTCACTAAGCTGGATTCTGCTGGTCTTTGCTGGTCAGCCAGCTGGTAGCTGGTCACTAAGCTGGATTCTGCTGGCCTTTGCTGGTCAGCCAGCTGGTAGCTGGTCTTTGCTGGTCAAGTGGGTGGACTGACCAGCAAAGACCAGCTGATAAGCTGGTCAAGTTGGTTAGATCAGTGGTTCTCAACATGTGGGTTGGGACCCCCCGGGGGGGTCCCCACATGATAGTGAAGTTACATTTTAAGGACCTTTAAGACCTTTTTAATACCTTAAAAGAGCATTACTGCATCAAAAGTAATGAACAAACTATACTATAAAAATGGTCAAAATAATAACAAATTCTCAAATAATATAAGAAAGAAGCAAACATTTTGAAAATAGCAGATCTACAAGGCGTTGTGAGCGTGAAGATCTGCTATTTTCACAGAGTCAAACTAAACATAATGCATTAACTCCTACATTCCAAGTGGTTATCAGGGTGGGGGGTCCCCAGTTCAAATATGATTATTTTGGGGGGGTCGCAGCCTGAAAGGGTTGAGATTGAGAACCACTGGGTTAGATCAGTTTCCCAAACAGTGGTTCGGGACCCATTGTTATGGGTCACAAGGAAAGATCCCTTTTTTCTGTTTCCTACAAAAATATATTATATTTCAAAGATCTTCATTAATAAATCAAAACTCGAAGAAAATACATCAATAAAAAAAACACGCTGTGAAAATAGCAGATCTACAAGCCCTATCTAACGATGCCCAAATTAATGTATTTTTCCGCAGACCCCCATCTGTTTCAAATAAAATTCCAAATCTATTTCACTTTCTTTTTGAAAATAGCAGATCTACAAGCTCACGTGTCGCAAAGTGAGCTTGTAGATCGGCTATTTTCAAATAGCCAATGTAGCCTATAGTTGCTTGTTATAACTACAGGTATACCCTGCTATTAACTGTGAACTGAATAGAATATTCAAATGTATTTTCACTGTTAGTGGTGAAACCATCAGCTTGTTGGATAAAGTATAATGCCATGTCATATAGCTGCATCAAAACACACAGACACACACACAATTAACTTCAATGTAATAACTTCAGTTTAATAGCTTTCATCTTTTTTTTCTTTTTACAACTATTTGTATTGGTGAAAATAGCATGCCGACAAGTACAACAATGTTAAGTATCACCTTTTTTCTGGCAGTACAACAAACGAAAATCAAACAGTTAAATCTCATTAGACAGTAAGGTAAATGGGATATATTTACATTACAGAGGCACATTTTCCTTAGATAAAACCTAGTAAACCTGGTACACAGCAACAGAATGAAAATCTTTTGTTGAACTAGGCTGGAACTCTTTGATGTCGGTGATTGGGACTATTGCCCTACAGCCGTCATCATTGCTACCAGTTCCCACTTTGGATAACATACTGTAGTTATGTGGACTATGTATAGGTTTTTGCAAAAAAATACAATCAAATAATCAGACATGCAAACGTGTAGCTTTTCAGCTACAATAGCCGTTTTGAATCCAAATAGGGTAATTGTGTGACACCTAGCCCAAAAATGAAAAAAAAAAAACATGTCGTCACCTTTTTCACCTCGGGCTGTTTGCATGACTGAATAATAAAAGAAGTATATGACCATTTCCATGAGGCAACCTAGTTCAGTGACAGCAATGGCAGTGCATAAAATCTTTAATGAGAAACTTCAGATTTTCAACCTAAATCCCATTGTTCTGATGTGAGGAGATTAGTAGTGGAACAAAATACCATATCTCTGCTGTCCGGCAGCAACCAGCTAACTCCAAAATGTAAATTTTTCAGGAAATGACAAAAACAAAAAAAAAGTGGATTTAGGAGGTTTTGTTCATCATTGATAAGAACAGCTGAATGGACCTCCAAGCTCACAATGAAGTTTGAGGTCAAAAGGGGGTGGAGCCTTGAGTCAGCTAAACCAGCTAACTCCACCCCCCTTTGGTGAACTTAGCTGGTTTAGCAGAAAGTTTGATGACCCAATGGAGTTAGCTGGTTTTGTCAGAAGCGCTTTTTAATACTTTTCATTGGTTCAATATTATTTTAATCAACACACAGACGTAAAGGGTGTTCAATGGCCCTGATTTATGGGGAAAACATGAAAAAGGTGCTGAAACTGAAATTGTTTTGTCTATTGTATTGACACATCTCAAGGGGTTATCCTTCTAATAAAGGTACTATATAAACAGGGATGTCGAACTTTGCAGAGCTATATTGAGGCTATATTGAGGCTGTCTGTCTGGACGGACAGATTATGCCCATAGATAAATAGTACATTAAGTTTGTTTTCAAGACATGACTGATGTATCAGTATGGAAATCGGCATTGTTAGGCAATGGTTGAAGCCAGCGCAAATCACAGCTGTTAGACAATAGTTTCTGTTGTGTGTGACATCAGACAAGAGTTCGATCAGTGCGAGAGGAAGGGTTGGGGACAATGGGAGCAAGGGATGGGGTAGGAGGAAGGAGTGGGAGACAAGTTATAGGGCAGGGTTTGAGGGATTGGGAGAGAAGATGGGGAAGGGAGATGGAAGATAGGAGGAGAGGAGGAGGAGAGAGGGAGGGAGAGAGAGAAAGGGATGGGGGACAATGGGAGCAAGGGGGGGGGGGAGTTATGGGTTTGAGGGATAGGGATAGAAGATGGGGAAGGGAGACTTAAGATAGGGGAAGGGAGGGAGGTTGTGTGTGCTGACAGACAGACAGAGACACCCCCATTTCGCCCCTATCCCTCCTCCATCTTCCCTCTCCCTACCCTGACCTCCCAACATCTTATCCACCCCAACCCCCTATTCCCACCAATTCCATATACCTCAACATTCCTCCTGCATCTGTCACTGTACTCTTCTTTAGAAACTGTACTTTACCTGCCTGCCCACCAATTTGCTAGAGTGGAGGCAAAAGCCACATCCAAAGTATCCATTAAATTGTGTCGTATTGTGTGGGCCATGCCTTGGAGTCAACACAGCAACACATACCTACTACAACTTTGCTGCTCACCAACATTCCATTTCTTTCCCCCAAGACCACCGGCTTCAAATGCTATCAATGCATTGAATGGGACATTATGACATTTTATCAGACCATTGAAGGGGCGAAGTAGGCGACATAGTTGACCTACCCGGGATTTATCAGACCACCATTGAATGGGCTAAGTAGGTGAGATTCTGACCTACCCGCGATTTATCAGACCATTCATTGGGTGTAATCAGGAGATATTGACCTACCGGAGACAGCAGTCCCCACAACATGATTAACCATTCTGTGCCTATCGGCATATAACTCGGACGGCGCCGAGTAGTCTCAAGCGAACCGGAGCCACGTGAAGCACCACCGAGCAAGCTAAAACGAGCAAGTTGCCGTGCTGAACGTTGCGAATGCAGAGAGGAAGGCATTCCGCTCAGTCTATGTGATGCGTTTGTTTTTCCCAGAATCCAAAACAACTGTTGTCCTGGTATCGCACACATTTCTGCACTTTTGTATACTCATTCATCTCCCTACAGAATGCAAGGACACAGTCACTGACTGCATAATGACTTGAGAAATGTGTTACAGCTCTGTACAGCAAGAATTGTTAACTATCTGAATAGCAACAGCTTTGGTTCCATGCACCATTTTAAGGAGACCCATTTCCCCATTTCAAAAACAAAAGCAGAGAGAATGGACCCCACAGTTTAACTGACTTGGCCTGATGAGTAAGGAGATGCACGTTGAATGTCATTGCACTTTCCTCGTAGAAAAACTGAAACCTCATAACGAATTGAAGGAGCATAAGATCTGCTTTAAGTGTCTATCGGTACATAACTCGGACGGCGCTGAGTAGTCTCAAGCGAACTGGCCACGTGAAGCACCACCGAGCGAGCTAAATCGCCTCCGTCATGGTTCAAAACCAAAACTTATACAAGTGTCAGTATATACTATTACCACTAGCCCTGAGCCAAGTGGCCCATAGGACTATCGCCAGGGGCTTAAGTAATTACAGTTGGTCCCTATTGGTGGTCTAAGTCCACATACCAAATTTGGACTTGGTGGCATGGTGCAAACTTGACTTACGGCTGTTTAAAGCCCAGCCAATAGGAAGACAGAGGGGGGACCCCTGGACCCCTCTTTGATAACCAGTGGTACGTGTGGCCAATGAGAGGAGAGATTGGTGGTCTAAGTCCACATACCAAATTTGGACTTGGTGGCATGGTGCAAACTTGACTTACGGCTGTTTAAAGCCCAGCCAATAGGAAGACAGAGGGGGGACCCCTGGACCCCTCTTTGATAACCAGTGGTACGTGTGGCCAATGAGAGGAGAGATGGCATAGGCAATCTCCAAGTCTGTGTGTGTGTGTGTGTGTGTGTGTGTGTGTGTGTGTGTGTGTGTGTGTGTGTGTGTGTGTGTGTGTGTGTGTGTGTGTGTGTGTGTTTGTATGTGTTGCTTCTTTGTCGTGCTCATACGGGCGGACGGACATAACATACGGACGGACACGGAGACAGAGTCAAATGTAGAGCGGTTGGCACCGCTAAAAATCTTCCGCCAGAGTACTTGGTACACAACAGCAGTATTAAAGTTGTCTGTGTCTCGCGGCTCCAAGTCTTTGATGTCTTTGACATCAACTATTTCTTTGCAGCCGTCGTCAATGTATTTTACGTAGGCAAACATTATAATAGTACTAACACTATCGTAGAATTACTACTACAGTTGAGCACTGCGGGAATATACTGTAGTTACAGTGAGTATCAGAGAGAGTTCTCACTGTGCAAAAGGCGCGAAAGCTGCCTTAAGCAGAACTACAAGCTCACAGCACGTCACGTCCAGAATTTGCACTCACTTAATGATCTGGGTAAACAAGTTATCAAATGAGGTGGCTGAATGCTTTTGATTCGGTTTTCCGAAGGTAGACTAGGTCAGTTTTCCAAAAATCTTAACCCTGAAGGCAAATCGTGTTAATTTATGGCACACATGTTTTCTAGGGGTATTAAGGTGTGCTGAATCCAAATCTGCTGTGTGCCAAGCTCAAAAATGGCCACTAAGCCCTCAAAATGGACCATTTAAAGATGGCGGCCACCACTATGCTGAAACATAATAAAACGCTATGTGCTTGATTAAACAAGGTAGAAAATAGACTGAAATGTCCTTTGTTATGTTTACATATATAGGGAATACAATGCAATATTCTGATTTAAGATAAATTGTGAAGGAACCACCTTTATATCATTTATATTGTGAAAATTGGCCTCTTTGGTAATGAATAATGTTGTTTTTTGGGGGGGTGTTGGTAATGAATAATTGCTTTAAGATGTATAATTGCCTTAATTTGTGTTTCTGACTTGTATTTGCTCAGTGTTCTGGCACGTTTCTTGCAATTGCACGCTTCAATGCACTCCATGCGTACTTTCCTGCAGCCGCAGCGTTGGCTGAGACATCCCTTTGTGCAACTGCATGACGTGATCTCCCTGCATGCTTTTGGCATAGGTGCAGGGAAAGCAGCCGTGGCACCAACTGACCATTCAGGTGCATCCATCCCATTTCGGTCACTGGAGGAAGACCAGGATGTGGCAAGTGAGCTTGGTTCCAGACAAGAGCTTGATAGTGGGAACTCATGATGTGAAACTGCTGCATCTGAGATTGGTGGCAGAGTCTCTTGTGCACGACCTATACAAAACAACTTGACTCTTGCTTCATTGTATGTTTCAACTTCAGGCACACCGTATATCTTACAGATGAATTTCTCTGTTGACCTCACTATGTCTACTGTGAGAGGGCCTTTTCCAAGCCCAATGAGACCTGTGTGATGTTGCTGGAACACCTGCCAGGCTGTTTTCTTACTGTGGCCACTGAACTATGACATGCTGTCACAGCCAGTGACAGCATGGAAGGCAAGTAGTGTGTCAACTTGATCAGCAGAAAGCAACATGCAAAGTTCATGTACTGGAAGATACTTCGGCGCCTTTGATGTCCCAGCTTTCATGTAGAGACGCTTACATTGCATTCTGACATAGTGTGCCAGAAGTAGAAGAAGCACATCTGTATCACGTGCTGACACAACTAGTGTTTCCATTTGAGCATGGATGCAATGCAAAATCAGTTGTGTGTCAGCTTCCTCATGGTCAGCACTTAGAGAAGAGACTTCAAGATCTGGATCCGATGACAATCCTTCGGCAAACCCCCCTGATACAACTTAGATTATTAGGGCTGTGTTTAATCAGATGGTTTGAAAGCAATTGAGCAAGGTCTGCTTTATTTTCCTCAAGTGCCATGAAGCTAGACCAGTCTGGTGGAAGAGGAACTGACTTGTTCTCTATTTTACAACGTATTGGTCGGTGGCGCTGCTTGCGTTTAGTCCTTGTGCCTGCTTTGATCGTTTCCTCTTGATACCTGTCAAAGACTACATCAATTCTCTGGCAGTTTTCTCCCATTCTAAACACAGCTCCAGCAAACATGTTGGCATATTCACCAAATGTTCCAGGTTGTTTTCCTAGTGCCATCACGAGTGCTTGGCCATCAATGAGCAGTCAGCTGGAATCATCAAGTGTAACTTTTGCAGGGGTTTGGACTTGTTCTATCAGTATGTTTACTAGCACAGATTTGTTTGTGGAATGTAGACTACCATTAGTTGTGGCCAAAGGTAGTGGGATGGTCATGAGTTCATGCGTAAGGATGTTTTCAAGGTTTACCTGGCGCCCTGCTCTGTAAGCAGTAATGAGCCTTTGTAGAATGTTCCTATCCACTTTGATCTGGGAAGGTTTCTCTAAAGAAGTGAACAGGGCAGCCGCTGGTCTACCAGCCCCGTGTCCCAACAACCTGAACGATGCCTACGAGTCATACCGTAAGATGCTTCTGAATGCTGCCAAGAAGAACATCCCCCGCGGCATCCGCAAAGCCTATGTCCCCTGCTGGGACGACGAATGTGAACATCTACTTCGCGCCCACGCAGAAGCTCAAAACATCGAGGACAGGGACAAAGCAGCAGATGAGCTCTTCAGCAGGCTGGAAGAGAATCGCAGGCAAAGATGGACTGAGACTGTGGAGTCAATCGACTTCACACACTCCAGCCGCCGGGCGTGGCAGACCCGGAACAAGCTGACTGGAAGGTCAACAACCCCAGCACAATGTCCCATCACAGCAAATTCCATTGCGTCGCTTCTGCTGAGTAATGGCCGGTTCCCTAATGCAGATAAGGACTTCACCAGAAAAACATCAGCAAGAGTCCATGAGCTGCTCAGGAACCCAGGATGCGACTTAAATCTATCCACCGACTTCACGGCTCAGGAAATCGAGCAGGCCATCCAATGCATGAAGACCGGTAAGGCGCCAGGCATAGATGGTATCCATGCGGAATATATTAAACATCAAGGCAAGAAGGCAAACGACTGGCTTTGCTCCTTCCTCTCCGCATGTCTTCACCACTCAAAGCTGCCGAAGATCTGGCGTCGTGCTAAGGTGATCGCCCTGCTGAAGCCTAACAAGCCGAGCGATGACCCCAAGGGATACCGGCCCATCTCACTGTTGTGCATCCCATTCAAGCTCCTGGAACGCCTCATTCTGGCCCGCATCACCCCAGTGATCGACCCCCAGCTACCCAAAGAACAAGCAGGGTTCCGAAGTGGCAGGTCAACAACTGACCAGGTAACCCTCCTGTGCCAAGACATAGAGGACAGCTTCCAGGTAGGAGAGAAGGCCAGTGCCGTCTTTCTGGACCTCACAGCTGCCTACGACACGGTCTGGCTACGTGGGCTACACATGAAGCTTCTGGAAACCATCCCAGATAAGCACATGGTGAGCTTTATAATGGAGACGCTGAGCAACCGCAGCTTCCGGCTACTGACCAGCAACGGCCAGAGCAGCAGGGTGAGAAAGCTCAAGAACGGTGTCCCACAGGGTTCGGTGCTGGCACCCACGCTGTTTAACATCTACATCCATGACCTACCCCCAACAACATCAAGGAAGTACGGTTATGCAGATGACCTGGCCATCCTAACCAGCAAACCATCCTGGCAGGCAGGGCCTCTCGGAGGACATGAGCATCCTGTCCTCGTACCTGAAGGACTGGCGCCTCAAGCTCAGTGTGGACAAGACCGTGTCTACAATGTTGCTGGACTGGCTTGCTGCAACGGAGCTGAGGATCTGATGACATACGCAAGAAGAAGAAGATCCACTTTGATAGTGTTTTGCTTTCCCTTGGAAAGTTGCACAACTTCATATAAAGAGGCAAATGTCTTGGCCTTATTCTTTCGAATAGGTGGTTTCAGAGCCAGGTGCTGGTCACTATCTGGAGGCTCACACAGACGTTTCTCGACAAAGACTTTCATTTGTAATATTTGTACTCCAAGTTCTTCTGCATTAAGCAGAGATTCCTGAATCTCAGATGTGACTACATCCTTGTTGATCATGTTTTTCAATGTGTCGCCACCATCTTGAAACACACCATGCTGTTTCAATGACACAACTATTCTGCCTTCATCAGAGTCGTCTTTTTCTTTTTTTGTGTGCACTCATTGTCTGTGTACTCATCATCTTCATTGCCTGATGTCATTCCTAGCAAAGCTGTTGTCTGATAAACTATGTGTGTCCTCAGATTATATGACAATGTCCATCTACTCAGTGCAGACCCTATTCTGGTAATACCTACTAAGCCTCCACTCTTCTTTCCTGTAGCATTTAGCCATTCTCTACTTTGGTCCGCTGAGCAAGGTGTTTGTGGCTGATATTTGAGTTAGGCCATCACTTTATACCACAGGCTTGCAATATGTTCTTTCAGCAGTTTCTTCACAAGTATTATGGACTTGGTTACCTTTATATAATGACACATTTATGTACATCATTATTGGGAACATTTATTGGTGAATAATATTCACCAATAAATGACAATTTATGAGTTTTAAGCAGTTTCCTCACACTTGATTTCAAATCAAAATATTTAATTGGATTCCTCATAAATGAAAAACAAAAAAAAAAGAAAATCAATCAAGTTTCTACCTTGTTTAGTCAAAAATATGCTTTGTAATATATTCCAGCATAGTGGCGGCCGCCATCTTTAAATGGTCCATTTTGAGGGCTTAGCGGCCATTTTTGAGCCTGGCACACAGCAAATTTGGATTCAGCACACCTTAATACCCCTAAAAAACATGTGTGCCATAAATTAACACGATTTGCCTTCAGCACTTTAAATAAGCACATTTTCTGAAATCCTGCCTAGTCTAAGGGAGATGGAAGATGGAGGGAGAGGAGGAGGAGAGAGAGAGAGAGAGAGAGAGAGAGAGAGAGAGAGAGAGAGAGAGAGGAAGGGATGGGGGACAATGGGAGCAAGGGATGGGGTAGGGGGAGACAAGTTATGGGGGAGGGTTTGAGGGATAGGGAGAGAAGTTGGGGAAGGGATACAGAAGATAGGGGGAGGGAGAGAGGAAGGGAGGGAGGTTGTGTGTGATGACTGACAGAGAGAGACACCCCCATATCTACCCTATCCCTCCCCCAGCTTCCCTCTCCCGAACCCTAACTTGACTTATACAAGTCATCTCCTTCAGTAAGTCAGTATGTCCTGATAACACCCAATGAATGGTCTGATAAATCGCGGGTAGGCCATTCAGAGGCTTTCCAGAATTTGTACTCACTTAATGATCTGGGTAAACGAGTGATCAAATGAGGTGGCTGAATGCTTTTAATTCGGTTTTCTATAACCCCGAGTTTGGCAGGACTGCCGATGTTATATGTCTGATTGGTACCGTTAAGCATGAGTTCTGTCAGTTGTCTGATAACAGTCGGGTTGTTTGTGGATGCAGCCCAAAGCTGGTGGTAAACTCCATCTAAGGCCAAATACCGGCATGAGACCGATAGCGGACAAGTACCGTGAGGGAAAATTGAAAAGAACTTTGAAGAGAGAATTCAACAGGCCGTGAAACAGTTATAACAAAACAGCATGCATATAATCAGGCCCAAATCCCCAAACTATGTCAAAGTGTGGCATGTTAATCAAGGGAGATGGGCATTTAGGCCTGTAATTTTCATCATAGGTATACCTAAACTATGAAAGACAAAATGAGAAGAAAATCCAGAAAATCACATTGTCTGATTTTTAAAGAATATATTTGGAAAATATGGTGGAAAAGTATTTGGTCACCTACAAACAAGCAAGATTTCTGGCTCTCACAGACCTGTAACTTCTTCTTTAAGAGGCTCCTCTGTCCTCCACTCGTAACCTGTATTAATGGCACCTGTTTGAACTCGTTATCAGTATAAAAGACACCTGTCCACAACCTCAAACAGTCACACTCCAAACTCCACTATGACCAAGACCAAAGAGCTGTCAAAGGACACCAGAAACAAAATTGTAGACCTGCACCAGGCTGGGAAGACTGACTCTGCAATAGGTAAGCAGCTTGGTGTGAAGAAATCAACTGTGGGAGCAATTATTAGAAAATGGAAGACATACAAGACCACTGGTAATCTCCCTCGATCTGGGGCTCCACGCAAGATCTCACCCCGTGGGGTCAAAATGATCACAAGAACGGTGAGCAAAAATCCCAGAACCACACAGGGGGACCTAGTGAATGACCTCTAGAAAGCTGGGACCAAAGTAACAAAAGCTACCATCAGTAATACACTACGCCGCCAGGGACTCAAATCCTGCAGTGCCAGACGTGTCCCCCTGCTTAACACATTGACTGCCTAGATCGAGATAACTCGATATTAAGAATCCAGCGCTTGACTGCCTAGATCGAGTTAACTCGATATTAGGTCTTTTCATTGGTATAAGGTAGATTGCAATCTTCCACAACCTGTGTATTAATATTAAGCTTCTACGACAAAAGAAAAGTCACATGATCGCAAAAGTCACATGATCTGAGCAAAACACTACAAATCGGGTGCAGAAGAACACTCTCTGTGGCATTCTAAACAAACAGTGAGCAGAGACGGACAGACAGAGAAAAAGAGCGAGCGAGAGACAGCGACTGAGAGACGGAGAAAGAGCAAGCGATCGTTAGTTAGTTAGGTAAAGTTAGGAGAGGTGCAAGATATATATATATAGGTGAGAGTAAGACGTTTATATAGTATAGTATAGTAGTATAGTAGTGCATAGATATATAGGTGAGAGAGTTAGGTGTACATATTTATAGGTGGGAGTTGGGAGTATATTTTTTTCGGCGAGATGAGACGAAGAAAAGGCAAGGGCAAATGCCCTCGGAGGGACCCGACCCAAAGAACTATTCTGGAAACTATGAGCTTCACTGCTCCCTCGGGACCACCACCACCACCGGGACCACCATCCCGACCTGTGGAGGGACCACCACGGCCTGAGAAGCCGTCGGCGGTGGCGTCTTCCACCGCTCCCCCGCGACCATCTTCGCCACTAGCTGGGGGCTCCAAGGAGGTGAAGGCGGCGTGTCTCACTACCCCCGGGGGATCTGTTGACGTGAAGCCATCTCTATCGGTGAAAGATACCTATGTCTTCACGTCAGCAGAACCTCCGCCGCGACCACCACCACCACCACCACCACCACCGGGACCACCATCCCGACCTGTGGAGGGACCACCACGACCTGAGAAGCCGTCGGCGGTGGCGTCTTTCACCGCTCCCCCGCGACCACCTAAGCCACTAGCTGGGGGCTCCAAGGAGGTGAAGGCGGCGTGTCTCACTACCCCCGGGGGATCTGTTGACGTGAAGCCATCTCTATCGGTGAAAGATACCTATGTCTTCACGTCAGCAGAACCTCCGCCGCGACCACCTCCGCCATTGGAGGGATCCGAGGAGACTGCTCCCCAGGGATCTGAGGAGACATCGGTGTCTTCGACCGTTCCCCGGCGCAAGCCGCCCCGGCGCAAGCCGCGACGGAGGCCTACGAAGCGACCGCCACCACCTCCCCCACCACCTGCGGAGGTATCTGAGCCTGAGGACACGAACCCACCGGTACCAGACTGTCCAGACATCGATCCCGATCCCGGGCACCGGTTGCGTAGTAGCAGCAGGCCGAGCATCGCGTCGTATCGCCCAGACACTACTGACGGTGAAGAGAGCTCAGATTCCGACTGTTCTGGCTCATGGGAGCCAAGCCCAAGGAAAAAATGTCTGGATCCGTTTACCAGTGGTAAGAATATATATATATATATATTTTTTTTATCATATTTTACCTTTTGGTTGCAAAATAGCAGATCTACAAGCTCACAACTGGATACTTTCTAGGATATTGCACTCTGGGTCAGCCAGTTATAAAATATCTATTTATTTTATTCTGTATCTATTTATATGCATGTGATTTATTTGATTATGTTGACGATGTAGCCTATGCATTTGTTGACTTGTAGATCTGGGTTTTTTTTGGGGTGGGGGGTGGGGGGGGGGGTCGACATGAGGCCTTGTAAACAAAGATTTGTGTAGATCTGTTTTTTGGGGGGGAGGCATACTTCAAAGGGAAGAGGTCATGTCAAGACAACAAATGCTTTGATGCTGTTGTGGGTCGACTTGAGGCCTTGTAAACAAAGATTTGTGTAGATCTGTTTTTTTGGGGGGGGAGGCATACTTCAAAGGGAAGAGGTCATGTCAAGACAACAAATGCTTTGATGCTGTTGTGGGTCGACATGAGGCCTTGTAAACAAAGATTTGTGTAGATCTGTTTTTTTTGGGGGGTAGGCATACTTCAAAGGGAAGAGGTCATGTCACGACAACAAATGTTTTGATGCTGTTGTGGGTCGACATGAGGACATGTCAACAATGACTATCAAATCCCTTTGATGGCTTTACTTTTTGGGGTGGTGGCCAGGTGCACCGAGGCCCCCACCATCATAATAAAATTCATCAAAGGTCCCCTTATGTCCACAACATCAACTGTGTTTGATCTTGTTTACTTTCAGACGACGAATATGAGTCTGATGATGCACTGGCGTCGTCATCTCATCATACACAGTCTGCTAGGAACGGTAAGTCTGTTTCAAACATTTTCATTAGACAGTTGGTTTTTATAGATGCCATTTTCTTCATCACGTGTCCATTTGGTTCTTTTTTCTACACATCGTACTGTAATGGTAGCCTTGGCTAACCAGGCTACTGTATTTGGTCATTTAGGGCTAAACTCTGTTTGTGTTTGACACAGTGTCATACATATAATCTGGTCATACAATATAGACAAACACATACAGAGCCAGCCCTGGCTAACACCCCACTCTGCAATGATACATGTCATTCATTCTAAGTTCCACAAAGTAATGCACCACCCATGCTGTCAGTGAATATAAATGTATATCTTATTTACCAAACTATTTTATGTTTTACTGTGATTTCAGACATGATGGATGTGGAGGAAACCGGGCCATCGCGTTCAACCGCAGTACCACGTGTCCGCCGTGAAAGAGGTGAGACAGTTTTCACAGCTGTACCACACAGCATGATTTTGACAGTACATTTTGATTCAGTTTTAGTCATAGTCTGTTGAATAAAATTCCATTTAGTTTTAGTCATATTTTCATATAAATCAACACTGCCACACAAACAAAAAAGATGTATTACTGCTAGTTGTAGGAAAGGTAAGACGTGTCTGTTTCGAACATTTTCAGTAGACAGTAGACTGTTGGTTTGTAGATGGCTTTTTCTTCATAATGGTCCATTTGGTTACATTTGTACACATCGTACTGTAATGGTCATTTAGGGCTAAACTCTGTTTTTGTTGACACATAGTGTCATACAGTACATATAATCTGGACATACAATATAGACAAACACATACAGAGCCAGCCCATGTCATTCATGACATGATATATGTCATTCATTCTAAAGTTGCCATGCTGGCAGTGAATATAATTGTATATCTTATTTACCAAACTATTTTATGTTTTACTATGATTTCAGACATGATGGATGTGGAGGAAACGGGGCCATCGCCTTCAACCGCAGTACCACGTGTCGGGCGTAAAAGAGGTGAGACAGTTTTCACAGCTGTACCACACAACATGATTTTGACAGTACATTTTGATTCAGTTTTAGTCATAGTCTGTTGAATACAATTCCATTTAGTTTTAGTCATATTTTCATATAAATCAACACTGCCACACAAACAAAAAAGATGTATTTTATGGTAATTGTGTATTTCTGTAATTCACAGGACATGGTGGGAGGCCGTCAGCTGTAGAGCCTGTGTGGAAGGACACAGATTGGGAACCTAGGGAGGACATCCCTTTCACCGCTAGTCCGGGTCCTAGAAATGCTGCGGCGGAGCTACATTCCACCATGCCTGTAGACTTTCTTTCACTTTTCCTCACTGATGAGCTGCTAGGGATGATAGTAGAGCAAACCAACCACTATGCTGACGTGTTCATCCAGGCCAGGAGTGAAGAAGAAGTGGCGCAGCATCCACAAAGCAGGGTGAAGGACTGGAAAGCGGTTTCAGTGGGGGAGCTGAAAAACTTTTTGGCCCTGTTGTTCCTCACTGGCCTTGTTCGAAAGCCTGTACTAGAGTACTATTGGTCGACCGATGACCCTGTACTCACTTCGTTCTTCGGCAAAAAGATGCCACGCAACAGGTTCCAGATCATCTGGCGGTTTCTCCACTTCACCAACAATGAGGCTGACGCTGCCGCTCACGCCGCCGCCGCTGCCGCCGCCGAAGCTGCTGGTGAGGTTGCTGTTGTCGACAGGCTTTGTAAAATCAACCCGGTCTTGCTGTACCTGACAGACAAATTCAAGCAGATGTTTGTTCCAGGTCGTAACATCAGCATCGATGAGGGGATGCTTTTGTGGAGGGGACGCCTATCCTTCAGAGTGTACAACTCAATGAAGCCCACCAAGTATGGAATAAAGTCCTACATTCTGTGCGATTCTGGAACGGGGTACTGCTACTCAATGAAGCCATATTCTGGACAGTACTCTTCCCTACCAGACACAGTCATCTTTCTGTTGCAGGGTCTTACAGGGTACGGGTTTTCGTTGTTCATGGACAACTATTATAACTCCGTGAAGCTGTATGAACTCCTCCTTGAGAAGAACACCCATGCCTGTGGTACCATGAGGCTAAAAAGAGGAGAACCACAAGCCATGAGGGATGTGACGATGTCCAGCCTGAAAGTGGGACAACGTAAGATGCTTCACAATGGCAAAGTGATGTTATTGGCCTGGCGAGACAAGCGCATCGTTCGATTGATCACAACCCAGCACAAGAATGAGATGGGCACCCAGATGGTGAGGCAGAAAAAACACAGCGACAAAGTGCCACAGGAGAAGCCAGTTTGTGTCCTTGAATACAACAAGAGTATGAATGCAGTTGACCGACTAGACCAAAACCTAAGCTATTATCCCTTCATCAGGAAGACAGCCAAGTGGAGCAGCAAGTTTGTGGTCTATTTATTCCAAATCGCAATGTACAAGGCATTCGTACTCTACAAGACAAGGAATCCAGGTGGCGATTGTAAGTGCATGTATGACTTCATCCTCAGCGTTGTCAAGTCTTGGACCGCTGTGAGATATGCCCCTGTCCCAGCAGACCCGCCTGTCCCCCCCCCGGCCGCCTGTCAGCAGCAACCTCACCAGCAGCAGCCTCACCAGCAGCCTCATCCTGCGCGCCCCTGCCGTCCCCCGGCCTCTCCGCCCCCCCCTGCCCCCCCCCTGCGTCCTTATGCACCAAGAAGTCGCGAACCTTGTGACCGATTGAGTGGCGATATGAAAGTCCATGAGCTTGTCCATTGTCCCCCCACTGCCAAAAACAAGCACCCAACAAAATGGTGCAGAGTTTGTGTCAGGAGGGGAGAGCGGAGTGAGACAAGGTATCAGTGCAAAAGCTGTTTGGTACCCCTCCATGTTATTGATTGCTACCTTGATTACCATACTAAGGAGAAGTATTATTGAATCATTTTGATTGTATTTGTTTGTTTTATTTTCATTTTGTATTTATTTTGACTTTGATTTATTATGCTCTGAGCCAGCCAACAGTTGGCAGTGAATGTGCTGCTAATGTTTCTCACTGCCCCAAGGGATCTGAGTGCGTGATGCCATCTTTGTCGGTGAAAGACATCTATGCCATCACGTCCTCAGACCCTCACGGGGACCACCTCCGCCCTGAGCGATTGATTACCATACTAAGGAGAAGTATTATTGAATCATTTTGATTGTATTTGTTTGTTTTATTTTCATTTTGTATTTATTTTGACTTTGATTTATTATGCTCTGAGCCAGCCAACAGTTGGCAGTGAATGTGCTGCTAATGTTTCTCACTGCCCCAAGGGATCTGAGTGCGTGATGCCATCTTTGTCGGTGAAAGACATCTATGCCATCACGTCCTCAGACCCTCACGGGGACCACCTCCGCCCTGAGCGATCTGAGGAGACATTGATGTGCTGGCCAGCAAAACACACAATGATGATATATTGTATTTTTTGTATGTTGTACTCCATTTTGTACTTGAAAACTTGAAAGACATATAAAGTGTTCAAATGTGTCTGCCTGAGTCGTTTCAAACTTTTTCTGTAGACTGTTGGTTTTATATCATAGATATACAATTGCAAGGTCTTGTGTGCACAAATGGAACCAGTGAAATCAGTATCCTAATCTGAAGAAAACCTGGACATAGAATATAGACAGACACATACATAGCTAGCCCTATTTGACCATTACTGTCAACCCTACGGGTCCATTTAGTTCCATTTGCACACAATCAAGAGTTATGGGGGACTGATATTCAGTAATTGGGTTCTGTAGACTGTTGGTTTTATATCATAGATATACAATTGCAAACTAGCAGGTCTTGTGTGCACAAATGGAACCAGTGAAATCAGTATCCTAATCTGAAGAAAACCTGGACATAGAATATAGACAGACACATACATAGCTAGCCCTATTTGACCATTACTGTCAACCCTACGGGTCCATTTAGTTCCATTTGCACACAATCAAGAGTTATGGGGGACTGATATTCAGTAATTGGGTGTTGTGATAAAAATAAGGCTGTATATAAAACTGTTTCACTATCTAAAAAGTCAAACATTTTCTGATTTTGCTTGGTTTTATGTCATAGATGCTATCTGGATCTCAGTGCTTGTCTGCATGGCATTCACAGAAAATAATTCCTCCTCACTTACCTTGCATACAGTCTATATGTCTATATGGTTTCTATCAGGGGGCATCAATATGTCTGTATTGGATGGATGGATGTGTCCTATATAAAAGTATATTCAAAAGCACTTTCTCAGTGTTGTTAGTTTGAAAACAACTGTGCAGATGTCTGATGTCAGTAATGTCACTATCCAGATGTAGGGATTTATTTTGACCACCAGAGGGGGACAGTAGACACACACACAGCCTCTCCCTGTGTGTGTGTGTGTGTGTGTGTGTGTGTGTGTGTGTGTGTGTGTGTGTGTGTGTGTGTGTGTGTGTGTGTGTGTGTGTGTGTGTGTGTGTGTAAAATTATAATGGTGTGTAAAAACAAACTCAAACAATTGGCACAGATAATGCCAAGTCTTGACAGACACACACACACACACACACACACACACACACACACACACACACACACACACACACACACACACACACACACACACACACACACACACACACACACACACACACACACACACACACACACACACACACACACACACACACACACAATGGTGTGTGTCATTTTGATCTTATAACTTTGAAAAGAAAAACGTTGAAATGAGCTTGAGATTTGTTTATCAACAAGACACATGTTGATAAACGTTGATGTGAAAAAGCTATATAAAAGTATACTCAAAAGCACTTTCTCAGTGTTGTTAGTTTGAAAACAACAACTGTGCAGATGTCTGATGTCAGTAATGTGTCACTGAAGGTGAAAATATAAGGGTCTAATCACTGTTCTGCCTGAGAGAGATTGTTTCACAAAAGCCTCAATATCTCAGCTTTTTGATCCAGATAGCTGATTTTGGTGAAACCAAGCTATATTCAACTGCCAATAGCTAAAGAACGGAACATGCTAGGAACTCACTTTCTTTTTCTGGCAAAAGTAGAGATTCTGATCTTTGTTTTGAGGTATTCCATGTGTTCATAGTCCTAGCACAAAATGTTCTGTGGGCCTAGATAGACTGGCCAGAAAGCTCAAAAATGGCTGGCACAGGCAGCTATGGCTGGTGTTTTAACTCTGGCAGTCAATGTGTTAAGCCAGTACATGTCCAGGCCCGTCTGAGGTTTGCTAGAGAGCATTTGGATGATACAGAAGAGGATTGGGAAAATCTCATATGGTCAGATGAAACCAAAATAGCACTTTTTGGTAAAAACTCAACTTCTCGTGTTTGGAGGAGAAAGAATGCTGAGTTGCAACCAAAGAACAACATAGAGTGGAGTTGGATAGAGGATTCCTGGAGTGGCCTAGCCAGTCTCCAGATCTCAACCCCCTAGAAAATCTTTGGAGGGAGTTGAAAGTCCGTGTTGCCCAGCGACAGCCCCGAAACATCACTGCTCTAGAGGAGATCTGCATGGAGGAATGGGCCAACATACCAGCAACAGTGTGTGGTAACCTTGTGAAGACTTACAGAAAACGTTTGACCTCTGTCATTGCCAACAAAGGGTATATAACAAAGTATTGAGATGAACTTTTGTTATTGACCAAATACTTATTTTCCACCATAATTTGCAAACACATTCTTTAAAAATCAGACAATGTGATTTTCTGGATTTTTCCCCTCATTTTGACTCTCATAGTTGAGGTATAACTACGATGAAAATTACAGGCCTCTCTCTTTTTAAGTGGGAGAACTTGCACAATTGTGGCTGACTAAATACTTTTTTGCCCCACTGCATGTTGCCTACTTCACCCATTCAATGGTCTGATAAAACGTGACAATGTCCCATTCAATGCATCGATAGCATCCAAATGGGGTGCCAAGACACTCCTTTGGATACTAGCAACTTTGATTTGTCTACAAAAGGCTTGAGGAAAACCTGCATGTTAGGTTCACATAACCAAACCATTAGACCAGCCAGAACATGAACCACATTTTGGGTGGAAGTTCATTCAGATGTACCCGAGTAGGGGTGCATTTCTCCTTTCCGACATGTCGCCTTTCCGACGTTGACGAACCCTATACCTAACCCTAACCCTAACCCTAACCGCACGCGGAAGCCACTAGTCGGAGTGGTGAGATGTCGGAATGTTGAGTGAACACCCCCGAGTAGGCCAAATTGAAAACTTTGAGGACTTAAACACAGGTGAACCATCAGAATTAAAAATTATTAACATCTGATCAAATCTGACCAGCTCCTGATAACCTCTTGTATACAACAATGGAGACATGGTCGATCAAATCTGTAGCTCAACTTAACCACGACATAATCATGATCTTCCCTCTCCCAACCAACCCCTATATCCATCCCCCTCATACATCCCCCTCCAGTGAATTGAGCTCTTGTCTGATGACACACACACACACACACACACACACACACACACACACACACACACACACACACACACACACACACACACACACACACACACACACACACACACACACAAACACACAAAACCGTTGCCCAACAACGCCGATTTGCATACTGTGGCATGTCAGTCATGTCCATATATGGGCATAATTTGTCCAGACAGACAGACAACTTGAATTGAATGGGGACATGTATTATTACCATTATTACAAGTATTGTTTCATATTATGATAATTAATCGTAATCTTCTCACATCAGATCAATGGGATTTAGGTTGAAAATCAGGAAAGGTTTCAGCTTTACATTATGAAATAAAATATAATACATGAAATAATGCACGTAAAAACAAGTCGTGGGGGCAGAAGTGCCTGGGACATAATGAGCGCAATGCCTTCCTCTCTGTGGTACAAACCTAATTGTGTGCCTAATTTTTTAATCCCTCTCATACCGATTTGGGAAGCTGCACACATAAACCTTACTAGCCGGCATCAACAGGAGACATTTCTGTTCAAGGTTATCAACTGGAACCAACTGAATTGGGGATGTACCTTCAGTCACACATGAAATATGCGACACAAACCCAAGAGCCGATGGAAGCCTAAAGGAGGGGGTATGTGAGCCAAAGGTTTTGAATAGTAAGCCAATTGCAGTTTCTGCTTCTGAGACATATGAAATTATCTGCTTGATCTGCCCAAAGCATCCATCCGTCAGGCGTGCGCAATAATCATTGCGTCTTTTTGTGCGGCGATAACTTTTACTGGTGTAGACCAAACCTTTATGTACCATTCTGTTGTGAAGAAGAATTTCAATTGGTGGCTCAATCGATGCAGCGAGGAAGGCATTCCGCTCAGTCTGTGTGATGCGTTTAGTTTTTCCAGAATCCAAAACAACTGTTGTGTCCTGGTATCGCACAAATTTCTGCACTTTTGTGTACTCAGTCATCTCCCTACAGAAAGCAAGGACACGGTCACTGACTGCATAATGACTTGAGAAATGTGGTACAGCTCTGTAGAGCAAGAACTTGTTAACTATCTGAATAGCAACAGCTTTGGTTCCATGCACCATTTTAAGGAGACTTCCATTTCCTGTTTCAAAAACAAAAGTAGAGTGTGCCCACAATGGACCCCACAGTTTAACTGACTTGGCCAGATGAGTAAGGAGATGCACGTTGAATGTCATTGCACTTTCCTCGTAGAAAAACTGAAACCTCATAACAAATTCAAGGAGCATAAGATCTGCTTTGTTCACCTCATCAAATGTAATTTTCTCTTTCAAAAGATGAAAAACTGCTGAAACAAGAAGGCCAAGGTGCTTGATGTAGCGGTCTTCTAGTACACCTTCAAGGCACGGCAAGCTGTAGAACAACAGCCATGCCCGCCATTCAGAGGCTTTCCAGAATTTGCACTCACTTAATGGTCTGGGTAAACGAGAGATCAAATGAGGTGGCTGAATGCTTTTTATTCCGTTTTCTATAACCCTGAGTTTGGCAGGACTGCCGATGTAATATGGCTGATTGGTGCCGTTAAGCATGAGTTCTGTCATTTGTCTGATAACACCTAACAAAACAGCATGCATATAATCAGGCACAAATCCCCAAACTATATCAAAGTGTGGCATGTTAATCAAGGGAGATGGGCCTTTGACACCTCTGACCGTTTTTTGTTCAACAAATGCCAATTCCATATCCCTCAACATTCCTGCTGCATTTCTGTCACTGTACTCTTCATTTGAAACTGTGTACTTTACCTGCCTGTCCACCAATTTGCCAGGGTGGAGGCAAAAGCCACAGCCAAAGTATCCATTAAATTGTGTTGTATTCTGCATGGTGGGCCGTGCCTTGGAGTCAACACAGCAACACAGACCCACAACTTTGCTGTTCATCAACATTCCATTTTTTTCCCAAGATACTCCTTTAGATACTAGTGACTTTGATTGTTCTACAAAAGGCTTGAGGAAAACCTGCATGTTAGGTTCATGTAAACCAAACCAAAGACCAGCCAGAATAACATGTTTGAAACGGATTTTGGGTGGAAGTTCATTCAGATGCAGCTGAATAGGCCAAATTGAAAATTTGGAGGACTTGAACACAGGTGAACCATCAGAGTTAAAAGCATATGACAAATTATCAGCATCTGATAAAATCTGACCAGCTCCTGATAACTTCTTGTATAATTCACCATCATAAATGTCTGAAATGACTCCATCTCCATTGCATGGTCGATCGAATATGTAGCTCAACTCTTTCTGAACCTCTGGAATTTCAAGTATGCACTTTATTTGAGGAGCAATTGGGACATTGATGAAAAACCTTGCATTGTTAAGGGTACTGATCTCTACTGGAAACTGGCATTCTGCACACTGAGTTATATATTTTTCTTGTATTTCTTCCTGTGTACCTATGTTTGCTTTACAGTTGTCACAGTAAAATTGAAATTCTACAATCTCTGAATTATTCTTAAATATCTTGTTAAAACAATGTTTGGATCTGGGGACAACATCTTTTCCAAACAACTGATTAATTAGTTTGAGCAAATCACCGAGTTGAGTCCCTGTTATATTGTGCCAAGCAGCATGACACAGAATCATGAGCAGTGCTTCAGCACTTGTTGTGGTACCTGTTGAAGTTAGTTTGGAGTCCATATCAGGCTCTGTGCCTAACCTCCCCAATGGATGATCCACATTAGAGTCTGAGTCACTGTCATCTGAGAGAGCCGAGTCATCCTCTGAGAGAGCCGAGTCATCCTCTGAGAGAGCCGTTTCGTCATCCGAGAGAGCTGCATCGTCACCTGAAGTAGCTACATCGTCATCTGAGAGTGTTGCATGGTCATCTGAGGAAGCAGTCGTGTCCTAAGTGGGTGAGGAACACAATTATTAATTAGGCTATATATACAACAGCTGTTACCGATTGTGTTAGTTCAGTTCCAGTTTGACCTGGTTGGGAGTTTGTTAATCTATCACTCTTCAGTTTTACTGTGTGTTACGGCTCCTTTTATTTTTTTGCTGTGCGTGGATGCACAAAGGTATTTGAATACTAGACTTTGCAGTTTGTTTGATGTGTAGTTTATTAGCATTGTTTGGATGTTACCAGCAAACTCTTTGTTGTACCTCATCTTTAGTCTCATGTAGTATGTATGCATAATTTCTGCATCAGTCTATATTGTATATTTGTATGTTACAGTCCTTATTAAATTTGAAGACAATTATGGTTTATATATTATAGAGAGTAAGATGTATGTATGTTATATGTTTCAGACCACAGCTGTAATAAATACCCTCAACTGGGAACAGTCGGATTTCTTCCGTGTCCTCTGACCTGGACACACCTCCATACCTTGTGCAGCTCTATACCACATTCCCTGGAGACCCCGTCTCCTTCACAACATCAAAAACACTACTAACCTGAACTTCCAAATGTTGCCTGCTCATGCTTTGGTTGCTGTCATCCAGGAGAGACGTTTCCTCATCTGAAAGAGCCATGCCCTGATCTCCCGAGAGAGCCTCTTCGTCATCTGAGAGTGTTGCGTGGTCATCTGGAGCAGCCATGTCCTAAGTGGGCAAGGACAATACAAATATATAAATATAAATTCATTAACCCAAAGGGATAAAAAAAAAGAACATCAAAAGCACAACTAACCTGAACTTCCAAATTTCGCCTGCTGACGCTTTGGTTGGTATCTGAGGCAGCCGCATTGTCATCCGGGAGAGACGTTTCCTCATCTGGAAGATCCATGCCCTGATCTCCCGAGAGAGCCTCTTCGTCATCTGAGAGTGTTGCGTGGTCATCTGGAGCAGCCATGTCCTAAGTGGGCAAGGACAATACAAATATATAAATATAAATTCATTAAACCAAAGGGATAAAAAAAAGAACATCAAAAGCACAACTAACCTGATCTCCCGAGAGAGCCTCTTCGTCATCTGAGATAAATGCAAATCCAGAGCTATCTGTCACCTGATCAAGACGACACATTCCTTGAGGCAGCTGGGTTAACTGGAGGGGTCATGTCCATGACAGATGCACGCTAAGTAAATGTAGACATACAACACAGGCATGATGGACTGGACTTTGTTAAATGCATGAGGGAAACATGAGAATTTGACTATGGAATCTGACGTACCAACTGATTTTGCCGTTTGGTTCGTTGTGGAACACCTGAATTGCCCTGTGGCTCCAAGTACAGCTTGTACTTTAGTCGCCCAGTCTGAAACAATACATAACATAATAAAATGTATTTTGGGAAACGAGTGCTGTACTCAAGACTTAAGCTAGGTACCAACAACAGGTAATGACAGAACTGCCTCGATAGAGTACTGAAAGTGCTTCCAGTCGAATATAGCATACCGTGTTTGATGTATTTGTACCGACATCTCCTGAGAGAGCCTCTTCGTCATCTGAGAGTGTTGCATGGTCATCTGGAGCAGCCATGTCCTAAGTGGGCAAGGACAATACAAATATATAAATATAAATAAATTCATTAAACCAAAGGGGGCGAATGAAACTTACCCTACAGACTCAGTTCATATTATACAGTCCTTTCTAAACCCTCTCCAACAGGCATGATAGACTGGACTTTGTTAAATGCATGAGGGAAACATGAGAATTTGACAATAATGAATCTGACATACCATCTGATTTTGCCGTTTGGTTTGTTGCGGAACACCTGAATTGCCCTGTGGCTCCAAGTACAGCTTGTACTTTAGTCACCCAGTCTGAAACAATACATAACATAATAAAATGTATTTTGGGAAAAGAGTGCTGTACTCAAGACTTAAGATTTAGAAAACATTTTAAAGAATCGCCGATTCTTTAAAATGTTTTCTAAATCTTAAGTTTTTTGAAAAAAAAAAAAAGATCCCCCCCCCTCCACCCCCCAAGATTTTTCAAAAATAGCAGATCTACAAGCTCATAGTGTAACTCCCTCCAAGCACAGACAGACACAAGTGGTTTCCTTGCTACTGATTTATTTGAAGGTGACTTCAATCCTCCAAATCCACCGTGAAAACTATAAACAATAAACATAAAATAAGCATGTTACATTAACATAGAAGACCTCATGCACAGCATGTAAAATAGACATTTACTAGAGTAAAATACAGACAGTACAAACAAACAAACAAATACCTTGTTGGCTGCATGCTACACATAAAGGGAGTACTCTTCAGTCTTCAGGTCCTTACTTATAACCCTTTCTTATGACTTTAGACAGTAACCTTTCTTAGAACTTTTAAGTTTAGCCAGTCTCTTGTGCCCAGCATGACACAGAGCTTCTGCAACCTGCTGCTTGCTGCTGCTGCTGCTTGATGACATAATGCAAAAGTCCTGTGTAACCCTATTTCACGTGAGAGCAGACCAACGAGACACAGAACGACTTTAACACTTCAAAATAAAAGCATTACAACAACTTCACAAATAATCATGAAATAATGTACATAAATGTGACTTAAAATAACTTCTTAATTATGAACTTGGACTTAAGAGAAATAACAAATTATTATATAACTTATAAACGATGACAGCAGTTACACTCCCACCAAATCACACAAACCTTGACGTGGGATTTCTTTTAACACTTTTTAACCTCAAAATAAACCTTTCATGTTATTAAACATTTTACAATGAAATTTCAGGTACAACATTAACCATCTTCCTCTGCTTCAAGCAGAACAACAACCTTTTATCCAGGTTTTTCAATGTACACCTTTTTAGTTGTGGGTTTTCCCTTTTGATCAAATGTGATGTCACTAACCATCAATTTTGGTTTTCTCACCCTAACATCTGACCCTAGATAGCCCTCAGTGTTACTAGCCAGCTTCCGTTGGTGCCAGATCATCTTCTAGAAGGACAATGTCATTGACCTTCAAGTTCCTTCTTTTCTTCCGACACTTTCGTCTTGGTTTCTTGTGGCTGTTCTTTAATACTGCTGGATGCTTTGCGTGTGTTCCTTCTTCATCCAAGAATGGATTCAACATGCACAGCTTGCTGTCTTTGGTCTTGGTAACTGCTTTCTTGACGTTAGCAAGTTCTGCTTCTTTCCTTTCTTCTAAGCTTGCACTTTCACTGGTTCTTTGTTTCACACCTTTATCTTCTTTGCCTTCTTTTGCTTTAGTTCTACACACAAGAGCCTTGTGGAGTTCAGAATCATCTGTCTTGATTTCTCCCACCTTGCGTTCTCCGCCAGGTAGCTTGAGATCTTCTTGGGGTACTGGATCATCTTCTCCAGCTCTATCCTTTACTTGTTTCACTATGATGCGATGGCTGATTCCGATGGCATCGCCGTTGTCTACACAGGGATTCCCATGTCCAACAATACTCGATCCAAGGTATGTACGCTGCGCATAAGGCTGGTTGTCATTACCAGACACAACTTCCCTTGGAAGTAGGGCTTGTGAGCAGTTGTACCCAATGAGCAGACCTACTTCGCAGTCCTTCAGATGTGGTATCTTATCTTGGAGATGCTCTAGATGGGGCCACGCTTTAGCAGTTTCACCTGTTGGTATAGTTCTGTTGGCTGGAATAAACCCACGCGTGTAGACTGGTGGTAAGGAGATTCTTTTACTGGAGTAAAAGCCTCTGATTCTTAGATTGTTTACTCTTTTGGAGCTCACTACTGTAGATCTTGCTGTCATAGTAGAGAGCTTGAGCTTGACTTGTTCTTTATCTGCTTCCAACGCTTCTGCTACGTTGCTTAGCACAAAGGTTGTGTCGCTTTGAGAATCCAACAGCGCATATACAAGTATTTCTTGTGCTGGTTTAGTTGTGGATGAAAGCCAGACTGGAATTATTGCAGCTGTTTGTACGTTAGCTTCTTGAAGTATTACTCTGTTTGAAATAACCTCTTGGTATTGTGATGATTGATCACTTTGACTTTCTTGACTTGTACTTGGCTTAGTTTGTGGTGTGCTTTGGTCATCTTTGTCTCGCTCTTCATGCAGACAAGTAGGATGCTTCCTTTTGCTTGTGTCGCAGACACTCCTACTGTTGCAACTTTTTGATTGGTGACCAGACTTGAGACAACCAAAGCATAGTCTTTCAGCTTTAACAAATTTGACTCTGTCTGACACTGCTTTCTCCATGAACTTCCAGCATTTGTGCAACTCATGCCCTGTCTTCTCACAGAGAATGCATTTTATTGGAGCTTGTGGTCAGTGTATCTTCATTGGAACTTGTGTTCAGTGACTTTGCTCCAAAACTTTGTTGTCTTTGGGACTTTGGGTTGTCAGCTTCACATTGTTTCAATGACTGCAGTGAAGTAACAGGGTTGCAGGCAATTTTTGCTTCTCTTGTTAGAAACCTGACAAACTGGCTAAAGGAAGGGAATTGGTTACTCTCTTCTTCTGTTTCAATAACCTTTCGATTCCATCTCGACGTGAGCCAATCTGGTAGCTTAGAAAGAATGTTCCTGTTCTCATTACAGTCATTCAGGATCTCCAATGTCTTGATGTGGATCATGGCAGCCTCACAACTGCGAAGAAAATCAGCAAACTCTCTGAGCTCAAAGCTGTCCTTAGACCCCATCTTAGGCCATGTTTGGAGCTTGTCTCTGTATGCCTTTGCAATGGTAAATGGGTTTCCGTATCTCTCCTCCAGAATCTCCCATGCTGCAACATAGGCAGATTCGGTTCCGAGCAGGAAGTAACCATCAAGTGCCTTCTTAGCTTGACCACCTATATATCTTCGTAGGTAGTAAATCTTCTCTTTCTCTTGTATGTTCTTCTGGTCTATCAGCGTTTCAAAGGATAGTTTCCAGTCATTATACTTTAATGGATCCCCACTGAATATTGGAGGTTCAGGAATTGGGATTCTGTTGGCACTTAAAGCACCTGCTAGCATCTTAATGAGCTCTGCTGTACTGTCATTGGAGGTGGTCACAACTTGTGGTACGGAAGACATATTCTGTACTGTAGGCTCACCAGACTGTGACATTTTTAATCACTTCTTAAATTAAACCCACTTTGTAAATACCTTGTTAAATTGTCCAAAAAATTGTCAACAAAAATATTGGCAGTAAATTAATTATCTAACTTATTAACTTTTTAGATGAACTTCTACTATGTAAATATCACTTAAATGTAATATGTAAATACCTCATAAAGTTTTAAATAAATCAAAAATCTTAAATTCAACTTTTGAATATTACCTTTCAAAACACTCGATTTAAACCACTTCAAAAACGTAGATATCAAAACGTAAATATCAAATGGCAGTTAGAAAACTTCAATATCAAATGGTAAATACTTTCACTTATTTTTTGCAAAATCAAAAAACACTTTTAGCTTGAAACATCAAAAGAAAAAATGAGAAAATGTATCGTCCCTTTTTAACTTGGCAATATATATCAAAATGAAATGAGAAAATATAGTGTCCTTTTTAACTTAGCACTTTAACTGTGTCTTGTATAAATGAGCTTCAATTAAGCTTCAATTAGATTAAATGAGCAGATAAGTCCAAACTTTTACCACATACTCCACAGTATCTTCAAACCCTCTTCTTAGAGCACTGTTGATTTAGTGTCCTTTTCTTTATGGCTTTGTCTTGAAAACGCTGTGATTACCTTTGTATCTTCTATTCTGTGTGTGTGTGAGAGGGGCAAGAGGAGGGGGGGGGGCTTGGTATTGGGCTCATCTGTCAGTCCTTCTCCTTGATGACGAAAACTCCGTGCAGCTGCGCTGTCAGTCCTTGATGAGAAGGCTCCACTCAGCTGCGCCTGGTCCTCTGATCTTAACGACCGTCAATTAACGTTGTCCACTGCGTCGATGAACAGTGCGAGTTTTCACTGTCCTGTTCAACTCCCTCCAAGCACAGACAGACACAAGTGGTTTCCTTGCTACTGATTTATTTGAAGGTGACTTCAATCCTCCAAATCCACTGTGAAAACTATAAACAATAAACATAAAACAAGCATGTTACATTAACATAGAAGACCTCATGCACAGCATGTAAAATAGACATTTACCAGAGTAAAATACAGACAGTACAAACAAACAAACAAATACCTCGTTGGCTGCATGCTACACATAAAGGGAGTACTCTTCAGTCTTCAGGTCCTTACTTATAACCCTTTCTTATGACTTTAGACAGTAACCTTTCTTAGAACTTTTAAGTTTAGCCAGTCTCTTATGCCCAGCATGACACAGAGCTTCTGCACCCTGCTGCTTGCTGCTGCTGCTGCTTGATGACATAATGCAAAAGTTCTGTGTAACCCTATTTCACGTGAGAGCAGACCAACGAGACACAGAACGTGACTTTAACACTTCAAAATAAAAGCATTACAACAACTTCACAAATAATCATGAAATAATGTACATAAATGTGACTTAAAATAACTTCTTAATTATGAACTTGGACTTAAGAGAAATAACAAATTATTATATAACTTATAAACGATGACAGCAGTTACACATAGCGCTATGAGCTTATATATCTGCTATTTTTGAATAGCCAAAGAAACCTAAAGTGACACAGATGCGTTCCAGGTCTTAATGGGTTAAGCTAGGTACCAACAAGAGGTAATGACAGAACTGCCTTGATAGAGTACTGAAAGTGCTTCCAGTTGAATATAGCATACCGTGTTTGATGCATTTGTACCGACATCTCCCGAGAGAGCCTCTTCGTCATCTGAGAGTGTTAAGTGGTCATCTGGAGCAGCCATGTCCTATAAGTGGGCAAGGAAAATACAAATATATAAAAAATAAATTCATTAAACCAAAGGGGATCAAAAAATAACATCAAAAGCACAACTAACCTGAACTTCCAAATTTCGCCTGCTGACGCTTTGGTTGGTATCTGAGGCAGCCGCATTGTCATCTGAAAGAGCCATGCCCTGATCTCCCGAGAGAGCCTCTTCGTCATCTGAGAGTGTTGCGTGGTCATCTGGAGTAGCCATGTCCTAAGTGGGCAAGGACAATACAAATATATAAATATAAATTCATTAAACCAAAGGGATAAAAAAAGAACATCAAAAGCACAACTAACCTGATCTCCCGAGAGAGCCTCTTCGTCATCTGAGAGTGTTGCGTGGTCATCTGGTGGGCCATGTCCTAAGTGGGTGAGGAAAATACAAATGTATAAATGCAAATCCAGAGCTATCTGTCACCTGATCAAGACGACACATTCCTTGAGGCAGCTGGGTTAACTGGAGGGGTCATGTCCATGAGAATTTGACAATATGGAATCTGTCGTACCAACTGATTTTGCCGTTTACTTCGTTGTGGAAGACCTGGATTGCCCTGTGGTTCCAAGTGCAGCTTGTACTTTAGTCGCCCAGTCTGCAACAATACATAACATAAAATGTATTTTGGGAAAAGAGTGCTGTACTCAAAGACTTAAGCTAGGTACCAACAACAGGTAATGACAGAACTGCCTCGATAGAGTACTGAAAGTGCTTCCAGTCGAATATAGCATACCGTGTTTGATGCATTTGTACCGACATCCCTCTGTGACTCTGCATACATCCTTTTAGGCATGGTCTGTAACAACAAATAAACATAAAATTTGTATTGGATGAAATCATAATTTACCAGTTTCTATATCAGTGGTGCTCAAACTTTTTCATGTCAAGGACCTCCAAAATGATGTGTATTCGGCCGCTGACCGCCATCTCAAAATAGTTTGTTCCAGGGACCCCCAGAAGCAAAGATTTGAGATAAAAATGTTTGAGACAAAAATAGCAGATCTACAAGCTCGTAGCGCGGCCCTCGGTACCGCGTTATGAACTTGTTTATCTGCCATTTTTGAATAGCCAAAGTGTAAAATAATGCTTTTTAGCTCAAATCTAAAAATGACACAGATGCGTTCCAGGTCTTAAAGGGTTAAGTCAAAGTAATTAAGTCTTGGTCAGATATTAATCAACTACATTTTAAAGTTGATTAGAGTTAATGTACTTGAGTTAAAGTACTAGAGTACTTCTATTTATAGAATACGCAATTATTCTAAAGTACATTTCCTGCAATTATTCTAAAGTACATTTCCTTTCAAGTATCCATGCATTTGCTGTACTATATTTTCCCAAGAAAATGCACAGAGCCTAAACAGATTGATTTATGAGATCAACGTCATAATGATCCCCCTCAAACATACCTCAGTGTGCCTTAAGTTCCACTGGGGTCGGGGGGGGGGGGGGGGGGGGTTGGCCTCTCCTTAGCGGGGCACTATTTGCCTTCACAAATATAGTCCACCACCCTCCTCCAGATGTCCTGCCACACAGCCAATGTGGACCTGAAACAGATGAAAACAAGACATGTTTTAGAAATCAATTCCATTTTGGATAAATGCAGTAAAAAATACAAAATATATGAAATTGCATATGCAGCCTACAGCAGTGTTAACATTTTCATATCAAGGACCCCCAAAAGCAGACCCCCATTTGGAAAGAGTTGGTTGTGCCATGGACCTCCATTAGAGATGATGTTAATTATTGGATTATTACAGAATTTTACAACCGCCTATACTGTGGGGAGAGTTAACGGTAGGAAGTGATTTTCTTTGGTTAAAATAGCTCTACAGTATATTCTTACTCATTGAGGTAGAGTGGGACACCAGCTCTTCAGTAAACAAAAAATGCATTTCAGGTCAGGAACAATTGTATCCAATCAGGACTCAGACAGGATCAGGATTAAAGTGATGACATAAATAAATGAGCAGACAAAACTGGAACACTATAAAAATGTTGCTGATTTATCAGAAACATTTTTAAATATTATATTTATTATATATAATAAATATAATATATATTTATTGTAAATAAATACATATTTATATATAATATAATAAATAATATATATTATATTTATATATATATTATATTTATATAATTAAATGGGTATTCTCTCCTGATTGGCTGACATTTTGTCACCTCCCTGAAAATGTATTTTCTGTTTATTAACCCATTTAGACCAGGAAAGAATCTGTATCATTTTTCTTTAGGTTATTCAAAAAAATCATGAAAATGTACGCAAATCTTTTAATATAACTAAAATCTTTGCTTCTGGGGTCCCTGGAACAAAATATTTTCAGATGGGGGTGCACGGCCAAATACATACAAATACATTGGGTGGTCCTTGACCTGAAAAGGTTTAAGAAGCACTATAAAAAAAATAAAAAAAAATCTGTTAGGATTTACAAGACATTTGTAGTTACAAATGTTTGTTTTTAAATTAAAATAATACATATGTATAGAAAGATTTACCATTTTTCAAAAATAGCAGATCTACAAGCTCAGCTCAGAGCTTATGAATAGCCAAAGAATTTACAGTGATTTAAACCTTTAATTATAAAAAACTTTTGTCTTTAAATACATTTGTAAAAATAAAAATATGAATAAATAATAGGTGTAAATATAAAATATAATGTATAAATATAAAAAAAATATATATATATATATATATATATATTTGGTATTTAAATACACATGATTTACTTTAAGTAATTTTTATACAGTACATTATGATTGAATTACGTTCTAGCTGGACAAATTGTAGTGAACTTAACCACTTGATTCTCGTTTGCAAAAAAAACATTTTTCAGAAACCTTAAGTTAAAATAGCAGATCTACAAGCTCACTACGCCTTGCATCGCGACGTGCTGCGAGCTTGTAGTTCTGCTTAAGCTTTCGCGCCTTTTGCACAGGTTGAACTCTCAAACTCTCTCTCTGCTCACTGTTAACTACTACTAGTCTATTACAGTCTATTACCGCAGTGCTTAACTCCAGTAGTAATTATATACGATAGTGTTTATATACTATTATAATGTTTGCCTGTGTCAAATACATTGACGACGGCTGCAAAGAAATAGTCAATGTCAAAGACATAAAAGACTTTGAGCCGCGAGACACAGAAGACTTTAATACTGCTGTTGTGTACCAAGTTCTCTGGTGGAAGATTTTTTACAAGGCCCAAGTCCTTTTACTCAAAGGTGAGTAATGGTTCGCTAGCTTTAAAGCTAAGCTAACGATGGTAGACACGTCTACTTTTACAGGAACGAGCTAGCGTGTCTCATCTTTATCCTTCCTTTATTTAAAAAAATATATTTATTTATTTAATTATAAAAAAAAAACAATAAGGAACTTGTCGTTCTACAGGCTATGGTATGCTATCAGCTAGCTACTAGTAGCTCGCGCTTCCTAGTAAATAAATTCAGTTAGCTGCTAACTGATAGCATAGCATAGCCTATGGAACGAGACGTTGATTGTTGCTGTTATGTTATTGTTAGCTGTTGGCTGCTATGCTATGCTATCAGCTACAGCTGACAGCATTAGTTATTAGCTGCTATGCTATCAGCTAATAGCTGATGCTGATAACATAGGCAATGCATTATATAGCTGTATACCTTGATATAACACGGTGTCGATATCCTGGGTACATTTAAATAATATCGACGATGTCACAGTTTAACATTCACCAAATTATTATTATTATCCCGGGTTTAACCTCAATTTAAATAATACTTGTTTTCAGTACATACCTTTCTTTCTGTTGTTATTTGTTTCTCTTCTTTTGTCCGTTCACTTTAGAGTCTAATAGCCAAAGTATATAGGGCTTAAGTGGTTAATGTATGTTTTACAAAGTAACTAGTTACTTAAGTTTTCAAGTAATTGTAGTGGTGTAAAAGTACAATATTTGCTTCTGAGATGTTGCGGAGTAGAAGTAACAGTATTGGAAATACTCCAGTAAAGTAAAAGTACCTCAAAAGTGTACTTAAGTACAGTAAGTACTTGAATAAATGTACTTAGTTACTTTACACCACTGACAACAGGGCATGATTGATACATACAGAGAGAACATAACGCAAATACCAAGCTAACTAGACAATGCAAATAGCTACCTTTGTTTATATGTTTTGTTAACTAAGGTACATACCTTGTTTGTTTGTTTCAGAAACTCGAGACGAGTTGGTGATGGAAGTGGAGAGTGGGAGTAAAAGGATCCGTTTAAAAAATCGGAAGACCCTGCATGAGGCAGAATCCTCACCGGGTCCAGAAGAGAGAGAGCTTTTAAGAGAGACTTTGAAAGCTGTAAGGGACCAGTCGAAATTTACAGAAGGGCGTCCCTGGAGGAAAATAGGGGAGGGTCATGCCTTTCTAATTGTAGTACAAGGGAGGTTCAGCTAATTTTACTTTGAATCCAAGGGAGGGTCATGCAATTTTGAATTGATAAAATAGTAAATGTTTTATATACCTTTTTAGTACACCAGAACAGTGGTCAATGGCCCCTCTATTTCAAATGATACAAAGGATTCAAATCCAGTAACACCTTGGTCTATTTAGAATCAACTAGACCATACCCGGTTGACGCATCCGTGGGGGGATATGCGCACATGATCTGGCAACCCGGGAGTAAGTTCGTCCCATAGCTGGGCAGCCCCGTAACCATGGCGACATTCTTTGACACAAAAGCGCTAATAAGAAGCTGAGATTTGATGAAATTGAAAAACGGGCTTCACAGTTAAGTTCAGATGGTAATGGTCAATGGCTGTGTGCAAAATCAGAGCAATTGCTCCAGCCACTGAGGAGAACCGGGTAGCTTCACCACTACAGACAGAGGTTACTAGAATTATAGTAGGATGACGGTCGATAACAAGCCATCAACGCACAGCAAGTGTGAACGACCCAGTCAAATCTATTCAGAGTCTTAATGATGGTGGTTGAACAATTAAGCAACACTTCAACAGGTGTTAGGCATATTAGGGAGATGCATTATCCCAATTTCCAACACAGAGATATCCTCTTTTAAGTGTGTTTTTGTTACTCATAGAATTACATACACCGGGTAGGTTACAATGACCAATTTATAACTGGATATTCATAATACAAGGTCTACTAAACTGGAAGACTCATAAAGTACTAAGCTTGTTTAAAATGAGATCCACATGCACACAAATCATGATGGCATATAAGAGACAGACAGATATATTATACACACTACTATACAGAACGTCATACAATCAGCTTACAGGTTACTGGTATGAAGAGTGAAAACTATGTACAAGAGAAGAAAAAATCAGGGAGGTGGGGGGGGGGGGTAAGACTTAGACAGGGGCCATTTTCGAATTGCAAAAGTAGGCTACAAGCAAGCACATGCGATTGATATGGGCACATTTCCTACTAATGATGACTCAACCAGGTAAACCGGTACAGTTTCCCGTGAAATTCTAACTCCCATTTCTGTGGAAGTTCTTGACATCCGACTTCCAAGTAACTGACAACATTGATGTGTCTTAACGCATCAATGCAACCTGAGTCAGGCTTTATTTGAGCCTGTAACTAAATACAGGATCAAATAAAAGCCTGTATTTACCTTGATGTACTAAAACCTCCCTTAAAGTCATCCTTGAGTTGAAGTTCCTTTCTGTTGTCATGCACATTAACAGTATCCACCATCGATAAAATAAAATATAATACAAATCTTCACTTTCCTACATTACTAAATGCATGGTCAGGGACCACATGCAATACATCCACGGACCACCAGTTGAAAACCCATGATGTAGGCAACAGTGTAGTCACTGTAGTTAATAATTATGGGATTCAATGGGTTTCCCACATAGAACACTGTCCATTCTGCTACCACTACAGACACTACACTGTGCATTTAGCAAGACTGATTACAGTAATGTTCTAATCAATGTGGAAAGCAAAACATCGGACATATTATCAGTTTTAAATGTCATGTTGTTGTATTTGATGGGGAGGGTTAGGGGTGTCAAGATAACACTAATTTCACGACACATACATGATGTTGGGCATATGATATCGATATGATACATTATTAATGTTCTTTTCTCATGTATCATCAACATTGGCCATCATCTTTAGTTTAAAATAACAATTACAAAGTGCTTTGTACACACAAATAAATACATATATGCAAGCTTAAGGGAGAAGTGAAGTTCTCACTAACTATAAACCCATTGTTTCAGAGGACAGATAGGCACTAATATAACAAATATAATATAATATAATATAACACTGCATAACTATACATTCTACAAACCTCATATTTTTGTCATCTGGACTTTACGAACCAAGTGCAGACTAGTTATTTACAACAGCTAAAAAAAATCTATAATACCAGATACAGTATACATCTTAGATTAGATGTACTGTAGGCCTATTTGAGAGTGCAGAGGCTGCTTTGACGCATGTCACATTAACGAGCGTTAACGAGCATCAGCTGACACACAATTAACACCTCCAATCTGCAGTGCTTTAAACTGAAAGTGACTGGAGTCTGTTTCATTCTCTCCAAAATATCTTCAATATGATGGAAGACATGATTCATAATTACTGTGATTATGATAAGCTTTACATTTCGTATCATATACCATAGAACTCCTATAACTTTCACCGGCAAAAAAAATAAAGAAAAGAAAAATAATTTAAAAAATATTACGATACAGTATGACATATTGACAATACCTATCGTCACATTTTAATACCACGATAGGCTATATCGTTGGACAATATATCGTATATAACTCCAATAGGCGGGGAGGGTTAGTCTTTTTTTTTTAATCACTTGGGGAGGGTCATTGATTTTTTTTTTTAGTCAAAGGGAGGGTCATGGCATTTTAGATCAGGGCACATACATTTTCTCCAGGGGTACCCTTCTTTAAAAATCTACCTGTCCCTAAGTTAAAACGGATGTCTAATGTTATGCCAGAATTATAGCCTGTCTAAAACGCCAGCTATGTGTTCTGTCGTCATACGGACATTATATTGATTGTTATTTGGTTGCATGTAAGTTTGTTAGTAGACATAGTATTCACATATTCATATGTGAATACGCCAGAAGGACGTCCTGGTTTTTGGTAGGGAGGTTGTCAGGGAGACAGACAGTAGTAAGATAGGATTGAATAGAACGGTAGTTCTCAAAGTGGGGTCCTGGGACCCTCAGGGTTCTTTAAAGGGGGGTTCCTAATGGACCCTTACTGACGTGTACATTGGTTCTATCTACACTCTCAGTGTTATGGGGTTCTTGAAATTAAAATGTTTGAGAACCACTGTAATAGAAAGAGAGAGAAACACAAGTTGAGAGCATAAGGAGGAAGGAGAGTGAAAGAGGAGAGAGAGAGAAAAGGTAGTGAAAGGAGAGAGGAGGGGAAAAGAGAGTGAAAGAGGAGAGAGAGGGAGAGAAGAGTGTGAGGGGGTAGAAGATGAGAAATAAGAGGTAGAGAATAGAGCGAGGGGAGGGGGATCGTATACCTGCCACAGATAAAGCATAATAATAGGGCCGGATTCATAATGAGGGTCGTAAATATGGTGTAAATGAAGTTCGTAAAGGAGGTCGTATTTTTGGTACTCACTAACGGACATACAATTCAAAAAGGGGGTCGTATATGACAGAGACGTGCGTATGACCAGTGCGTATGACCAGGTGTGATGATTACTCTCTGGAAGGCTGCATCCAGCAGCATCCAACTTCAACGTCACCGTGCTGAACCGTGCTAAACAGTGTTGCCATGTCCGCTTATTATAAGCGAATTTGGACTTATTTTTCTGTAATGTTGCTTGTAAATATTGGGAGCTGTGGGATGCGTTTTTTTGGGCTTGTTTCTAAAGTGTAGTTGGTTATTTGGGCTTGCTTCACAATTGTTTAATTGTTTTAACCGGTGGTTCTCAAATATTTTCATGTCATGGACCCCCAAGTTAATATGTATGCTAATTTATCCCTATAAGCCCCATCTGAAAATGTTTTGTGCCAGCTGGAGGCAGATTTGTGTTGTTAGAATGTTTAAAAAATCTTCCAAATCTTCCACATTTTATTACACACATTTTTTTTTAAATAGCAGATCTACAAGCTCACAACGGTTTAATTAAAGTGCTTATAATGGCCTAAGTGCCAGTTGCTTCTTTTGGGCTTGTTTTCCTAGACCTTTTTATGAAACTCGGCCATATGATAGATGGTCATGAAAAACGATCAAGAAATAATTCTCACAATCTTTCGTCAAAAGGTGGCGCTATAACACTCAATTGAAAAATGCCAACTTTGAACAGGTACAACTCATGCCCTGTTTGACCTACAGCCATGAAACTTCGATGCACACATGCGTCTCCTCATGCTGAACAACTTTCACACTCTGACTTTTGACCTCTGATCTTTAGATCTCCCACCATTTTGAATTATATGAAAAACAGTTAAAACCTATCTCCTCCTGGGATTTTTGAGTAATCTGCACGAAACTTTTTACACATGAACTTTGGACCTATGCCAAAAAACATTTGCAAAATATTTTCCATAAGTGAAAAAATGAAGCTTTAATGAGCCAATGAATATTGCAGTTTTATGACAATTATTCATCTGCCCCTAACACATACATGCAGACTTACCATTCTTTGAAACTTTGCAGAAATGTAAAGGGCCATTCCAAATATCACTGAAACCAATCTTACTCCAATTGGTCAAACGGGGGCGCTATAGCAATTTTTTGAAAATTGAAACTTTAAACAGGCAAAAGTCATGCCTCGTTTGGCCGACAGCCATTAGACCTGCTTACACATGTGCCTTGACTAATGAGGAACACATCTATCACGTTGACCAGTAAGCACCGCCCTTAGATTGTCCGCAATCTTGAGCAGTTTGAAAAACACTTAAACCCAGGATTTTTCAGCTATTTGCGTGAAACTGTATGATCAGTGTGATCTCTTTTTTCAGACGTTTGTCTGTTGGTCCAATAGCGTCCCGCTTAAGTGTATGTCTCACAACCTCAAGGTCACAGGTTCAAACCTCACTTGGTGCAGACTTCATCTAAGTTGCATTTCACACAACATGACTATCAATGAATACATTTGCAATTGTTAAAGATAACATGAAATACTTAATTGAGTGTTTTTTACATACTTCATTGTGAAAATAGCTGATCTACAATCTCACAACTTTTCAGATAGCAATGAGAGTATGTTTTTTCAATGTATAACATACTTCATTGTGAAAATAGCCGATGTACAATCTGACAACTTTTAATGGTTTGTGAGCTTGTAGATCGGCTACTTTCACTAGTTTTGGTTCTGAGGAGATGTACAATTTCTTCATTGGTAAATGGTTTGTGAACGAGTGATCTTTGTGTTAGTGAAACAAGGGCTTGGGTCATGACAGAAGGCAAGAGTTTGTGATCCTCAACAGACAATATCAGCCTGGACAAAGCTATAGCACTATAGGTAGTGTTGCAGCTACCTAAGAGTGCCTCACGATCGCAAGGTTGCCGGTTCAAGCCTCACTTGATGCAGACTCATTTAAGTTGAATTGCAAAAAACATGACTCAATCTATTCCGTTTCCATGGCTCTCTCTCTCTCTTCAATCTATTCCGTTTCTATCTTCAATCTATTCCGTTTCCATGTCTCTCTCTCTGTCTCTTCAATCTATTCCGTTTCTATCTTCAATCTATTCCGTTTCCATGTCTCTGTCTCTTCAATCTATTCCATCTCTCGCTGCTTGCAGCTATATTTTGTGTTGTTTCTCATAAGCGTGCATCCGTTGTCTGTCAACAACACAGCAGTCTGTGCCTTGACTTCTGTGCGCTCAGTGCGCTCCTGACTCTCTCCCCAGCGGCAACCCTATATTTATGCGCGACCAGCACAAACATTGTCGCATAGTTGATGACGTCTGTGTCCACTGGCGAAGCACTATGTGCATGCCGCCACCTATAGGATCGGGGGTATATATGCAAGTGTATTCGGGCGCGTTAGAGCCTTGGCCAGTGTGAATGCTGGCCAGCAAGCGCACTCGGGAACGGAGGAGGAACGCTTCGCTTCAAACGCACCCATGTGAAACCGCTATGAGGGACCTTTTCAGCTCTAAATGCGACTCATAGCCTAGAAAATAAATAAAAAGCGGTGGAATCTACATCATGTCTAAGCAATACAATTATACAATATATAATTTATTTTTTTATATATGTTGACAAATGTTGGGCACATATATATTTTATTTGAGGTTTGCCACTGTTGTAATAGATTTTGGCATGAAGAATAAAGCATTCTAAAGACATACGCACATTTCAGCCCTGGCAAGACTGCCTCGGGGGTGACGTGAGAACGTGCGCACCTGACGCACAAGACACAGACCAAAAAATCTTTATGAATCAGGTGTATGTGTACGACTTGTCCTAAATGCCGGTACGTACAAAATATGGTCGCAAATCCCTTTATGAATCCGGCCCAATAATATTATGCTTTCCGTTATGTTATAATTGTGTGTGTGTGTGTGTGTGTGTGTGTGTGTGTGTGTGTGTGTTATTACACATTTCTGACTTTAGAAGAGCCAGAAGTCATCGGCTGCAGTGGCCAAAAAGAACGGCTTGGCAGCCTTGATAAAGGAAAAAACTGCAGCCAAAAAGACCCACCCATTGTGTGTGATGTCCCCCCACCCCCGCCCCCCCACAAAGAGAAAACTGTTTGGAGGTAAAGTGATGTTGTTAAATAGATCTAGTTTCTGATAGAAATCATTGCTATAGATTGTTTGTTACTCTTTAGTAAACCGAAAATGCATGTCCAGTTCGGAATACCAATTTTATCCAATCACAGCTCATACAGGATACAGGATAAAGAAGTGAAATTGGAAGTGATGACACAAAATTGGAACAGGAACACAAACATTTAAGCTAATAATAGGTACTCTCTCCTGAAATTGGCAACCCACTTGAAACTGTATTTTCTACTTATTAAAGAAATGGAGAGCTGCTTTAAAGCTGCACTATGTAACTTTCCTCTTCTACCCCGGATTGAACCTGGGTCACAAGTTGCAGATCTACAAGCTTGATCGAGCTTGTAAATCTGCTACTTTATTTGCTATTTTTGAATACAGTTTTGGACATCTGAGGTTTCCACCCGACAGAGACAATAGATATAGCAACATCATTCTGTTTTTATAATCGGCCTCAGGTCTAAATAGTCCAAGGGCCAAGGCAGATTTTGGTACCACCTAAGGTGGCCGTACATTTTTGGTATTTTTGTATTCCTACATGTCTCTAGTTTATATTTTGGTATGATACATCTTCCAATTCAGTAGCTTAATGACAGTAATCACTCTAAACCGGCTAATGTATCCGGTAGGACACACAAAGTAGAATCTTTGTGTCTCCTACCGGAAATACACCCGGGCATCAAATTATTGCGACAAAAAACAAAATATATCCATGTATTCAAGGCTTCATGGGGTGTGCAATTGACAGAAAATAATCATTTTTTGGGTGAACTCCTCCTTTAAGTTTCCCAGGGGGACTCTCTACCCATTCAGCTATGACCACCCTAGACCGAAGGAGGGTCAACTTTTACAAGCTTATGGAAAGCAGTCTTTTTGCAAACACCAAACATCTGAGAAGTTATCAATTGCACACCCCATGAAGCCTTGAATACATGGATATATTTTGTTTTTTGTCGCAATAATTTGATGCCCGGGTGTATTTCCGGTAGGAGACACAAAGATTCTACTTTGTGTCTCCTACCGGATACATTAGCCGGTAGGTAGTGATAACTGCCATTAAGCTACTGAATTGGAAGATGTATCATACCAAAATATAAACTAGAGACATGTAGGAATACAAAAATACAAAAACTTTACGGCCACCTCAGGTGGTACCAATTTGTGAAAATATCAGTGTTGGCCCCCCGGACTAAAATGGGTTAAAAAGTTATGTACTGTAGTGCCACTTTAACCAAAAACATCTTGTTTTATCCAAAATCTATCACTTGCACTATCTTTAGACTCTGACTCGTCTGAGTATGGTGGGGATGATGGTGGGATTGTCCCCCAAGCCATCCATGACGAGATGGCAAAGAAATACAGGAGTGCCCAGAAGAAGGCGAAACAGTTGGAGGGGGACCTACAGCATCTCAAAACTAAGTAAGGAATGACTCATTTTAACAAAACAGTTGCATGCCAGAAGGACGTCTATAGTCCTAAAGTTAGTAAACTTTGCTCTGCTATTTTCGTCTATGTTTGTTAATTATTCTCATGTTCTTTTTACTTAGATTTGTTTTCTTGACCACAAATGGTAAAAAAAAGAGTTATATACAAAGCTTGTTATATAGAATGGACAGATACTAGGTTCATTATTAAACTGGTATCCTAATAATGCATACATCAATTCAGTTTTAATTTTTTGTTTTTCCGTTCCAGTCATGCTTTAAGATGCAACGAATTAGAGGAAGAAGTCAGTGTCTACAAGGCCCTCAACATTGCTCTTCAGCAAAGTTTAACATCCCTGCTGCAGAAGGGAACCAGTGACGCCATAGGTGTGTTTAGACAGTGATACTGTTCTAGGGATTTTTTGACAATGTGTACAATATAAGTACTGTGATAATGCCAAAAGGAGCTTAAATATGATTGTCTATATTTTCAGTTGCACCTTCCTCTTTTTCCACCTCCGTTTACACCGAGTTGCACCAGGATGATTCGGCATCGGCTGTTGGGATGTTTGACACCGACGGTGACAAGGTATTGAAGAAACATACTCTGTAGGACAGTGGTTCTTAAAAGTGGTGTCCCCAGGGGGTTCCGCAGTGTCCCCAACTAAATTAGGAGCAGTTAAGCACAAAAACTCTATATAAAAATAGCCAACGTGTCATGATGCATCGTGAGCTTGTAGATCAGCTATGTTTTGCTATTTGGAACTATATTTGAACAGTTTTGCCTATGGCATGCACAAAATAGGGATGCAAGGTGGAAAGGGTTTCATTTCACTACATTTTTACCAGCTAGAATGTAATCAAAATGTGATAATGTACTGTAAAGCATTACTTTAACTCTCCCCACCTACAGTATAGACAGTTGTAGAATTCTGTACTAAATCTAGTCCAACTATTAACATCTTCTCTATTGGAGGTCCATGGCACCAACTCTTTTCCAAATGGGGGTCCTTGACATGATATTTTTTTTTTCTTTTTGTTTTCTTTTTTTTTTACAGTAAACTCTGTTTGAAGTGTGCATGCTTTTGTCCAAAATGAAAGCCTGAGACATTTCTTGTTAAAAGGTTTTTATTTATTTCTAAAAGATGTCTTGTTTTCTTCTTTTCAGGTCCACATTGGCTCCGGTGTGTGGCTAAGAAAAGATACCTGGGACATGGTGGCACGAAACAGCAAGGACTCCTTGTTCGTCAAGGAGCTTGCTGTTTCTATTTGGGGGACAACAACCCTGAAAACCAGGAGCCTTACAGGCAAAGAATGCCCCACCAGCAAGGCGGAGGCCAAACCCCCCCTGACCCCAGGAAAGCTTAATGCAGTCAGAGGTATGTTTACTGAGGGGTGGGGGGGTTCATTATTCCAAGGTGGAAAAGAGACTGTATAGTTCTCTTCTGGAAAGGAGAACTACAGTCATGTACAGAAGCCTATCATTAGTTTATTACGCAAGTGTTATACGTGTATTATGTAAGTCTTATTAAGCTTATTAATTTAAAAAAAAAAACTCTATTGTAATAAAATAATCGATTTTGGGGATGAAAAATAGCCGATCTACAAGCTTGCAACTCGTTGGATGCGTTGTGAGCTTGTAGATTGGCCTCTACCGGCATTTCTTGGATGACACTATTGAATATATAAAATAGGGCTTAAGCAGTTACATGAATCGATGTAGGAAAACATTAAATGTTATCAAAAAAGTAATAAATAGAACAATCGCTAAGAGAATGATTGGCAAACCCTACATGCATATACGACAGGGATAGTGCTTTTTTCCAATTGTTGTTGTCCATTATCTGGCTTATTGCCTGCCCACCCACGTTTTCCATTCAAATGCATTTTTTCATAACTGGAACAGGTGGTTAAAGTTCCACTTCCTCACTAATACACATTTTAAGATGGCACCATTTACATTTATGTCTACTCACTCTGTGTTTCATTAATGGGCCGTGGACAGTTTAGAAACCTGCCTACCTTTGACATCATCGTTAGGCAGGCTTGGTAATTTCGAACAAAATTTCAAACTTTTTTAATTGTTAATTATTAATGCAAGAACAATGGCTTCTACTTCAGTATGTAAACTTTCCAGGTAGAGACATACTGTCGTTTCTATTAGCTCCATTGGTGATGTCAGTGGTAGGCTGGTTTCTGAACTGTCCACATTCCACCAATGAGTGGCAGAATGAGTAGACAGAAACGGTGCCATTGTATAATGAACATTAGCGAGGACCATGAAGATAAGGTTGAAAATGGGTGAAGTTTGAGTTACTTTAAGTTATTCTCAACACATCACAATTCATACAACCCCATATGCAATCCTTAGGCTAACGGTGGCTAAAGAGGCAGAACATCGGTGAGGAAGAGCTAACGAAGAGGAAGAGGGCCATGGGGAAATTCATTTGTGAAAAAATCCAGGACATAAAGAAGAAGGACAAAAAAATAGTGTGTCTGGGTGGGGGGGGGGGGGGGGGTGATATGGGGGTAATGTTCTTGTAGGATATGGAACCAAATGGACATGTTACTGTCAGAGTTACAGACCTGTAACTATCAGTCATTTAAACTGGGAGACCCCCTGTAACCCCCTCAAGGACCCCTGGGGGTCCCTGGACCCCACTTTGAGAACCCTCTGTTCCAGTACGGTCATCCCTGCTGCTTGCTATGTTGCATGTCCTTCACATCCAGGTACTGCCACTGGCTAGCTAAAATGTATTTTATTATTTAATGAAAATTTGTTTTGTTGAAAGGTTAATATTCTATACATTCAGAATATGTATTAATTCATCAGCTTCGATTGTGTTCCAGCTCCAAATGAGTGTCTTTGTTCCATCATTTCCCTTGTTTTTATCCTGTATCCTTTGAGTTCACTCTTTTGATTTGGATAACATTGGTACAATCCTACATATTTGCATGTTTTTTTTATTTGTTTATATTTGTATGTATTGATTTGATATACAAGCTGTGACAACCTGTGTAGAGGTTGAAGTTTATGTATTCATTTTATGTATTTTATTTATTTTATTAAACCCTTATTATTATTATTTTATTATTTTATTTTATTTTATTTTATTTTATTTTATTTTATTTTATTTTATTTTATTTTATTTTATTTATTTTTTCTATTTTATTTATTTTAGTTCATGTATTTATTGTTTATTTATATATTTATTTATTTATTTATGTTTGTTTTATTTATTATATAAATGTAGTTTGAGTTTTTACTGTTTAATAAATTATTGTTGAAATTGATACACGATTCTTTATTCCTTTGTGGATTTTGCTCACTTTTGTATAGGCTGTAGGCTACTGTTTTTTTAATATACCACGTGCTGTGGGCACCTGGCTGAAATTCACCACGATCATGCATCCTCTCCAGCAAAGTTGTTAACTGCATACCAGAATACACCTGAATACAATAAAAAACAGATAGCAGCTTAAACCAGTTTAAACCAGCTACCAGTTTAAACCAGCTAAACCATCATGAATACCAGCTACAAGCTTAAACCAGGCTTGACCAGCAAAATCATCATAAATACCAGCTACCAGCTTAAACCAGCTACCAGCTTCAACCAGCAAAACCTACCAGCTTAAACTGGTCAACCACCAAGACCAGCTTAAGCTGGTCAACCACCAAGACCAGCTAAAAAGTGGCGAAAACACACCTTAACACTTCCGTGACTAAGCAATCAATGGGACCGATTTTGAGAATTGAAAGTGGCTTAACTTCTCTCAGGAAGCTCTGAGAAAGTTCCCCTTTCATGACTTTTCCTAAATATATGTTTCAAACCATCTCCGTTTTTTTTTTTTTTTTAACTCATTATAAATATGAAATACATACCATGTATCCCATCCCAGCCGTTTTATTTCGGCTAAATTGATCGCTCTCCCCCTCTCTCCCCCTCCCTAGAGCACTTTACACCTCGAGACCCCCCACAGAGCGGCCCGTAGACAGCAGACTTGCTGCTGCGCAACTATTCTATGTTGCCATGTCTGCTTATTATAAGCGACTTTGGGCGTCTTTCTATTATTATTATTATTATAATGATATATATAATTACATTATAATGGTAATACTTTTCTACTCCACTACAACTCAGAGGCAAATCTTGCACTTTTACTCCACTACAATTATTTGAAAACTTTAGTTAGGCTACTAGTTACTTTGCAGATATAAATATATTTTCATACTTGTTTAGATTAGAGCTTCATGCATGTCCTTTTGTAGATAATTTTTATTAGGTAAATATTTATATAGAAAGGTCTAACCAGGGACTGGGGTTGCAAATTTGCCTCGGATATAAACCCCATTTACAATAGACCAATTATTTGTTTACAAACATTGAGACTGGACGCACAGGTGACTGCTTCATGTAATCAATTCCCAACAGATCCCCAAACCTGCTGTTTTGGGGTGAGCTTGTTTCAGTTCATTCAACCTCCTCTGTGTGTAGGCTAGTGGGGTGCGCCCTGGCGACACATATATATACTTCATCGCGCAACGGTATAGCGCACCGAGAACAGCTGACATACAAGCTCACAACCGCGTCACGGATGCGACCGCTGTGAGCTTGGAGATCTGCTATTCTCGGCCGTTCTCTGCGCGCGACACCTTCGCGGGACGGAGCATAAATTAGTCTTGACGGGCTGCAGCTGCGCGAGCCAAGCAGGTTCTGATGCCATGATCATAGAGCGCTCCCTCCGTTCCTATGACAGCCACTGGAGGTGGAGTTTTGAGGACAACTGCTTTGAATTGTTATTACTAGAAGCTCGCCCCCGCTACGCGGGGGCTCGCGTCTAGCCCGCGGCCACGCCCACGTAGCGCCCGCGGCCACTTGGCAACTCATATAAGTGGCGTAGCGTCATGAGGGTCAGTGGGGCCGTGGCTCGGTCAGTGAAGACCCTGTAGTGCGGATGATATGTGGCATAGAGGGGCAGATTGTAAATCCCCAGAGGAAACATCCGTGGGCTACCATTGGTTCAGCGATGTGTGCGGTCGCCCTGCGGCCCCTCCTCCTCCACCAATGTGCAGTATTGAGAGCCCTGACGTCACAACAATTGGAGCGATGGGCACTGCACTGTGGTTGGTTAGGGTACACCTAGGGCCCAGGTAGAACCCAGTTAAAGCCTGCATGGGCAAACCCAGGTAGGACCCGCCTTGGTCCCACATAAACATGGGTAGTTGGGGCCCACCTAAGGGCCAGGTAGAAGCTACTTATAGCCTGCATGGGCATCGCAGTTGGGACTGAAGTGGATGCCGCTGACATTGCTGACATGGGGTCCATATGGTTTAGCCCACCTTGAAACCATATGGGAACTACGCTGGCATGCTGGCTGTAATGCAAACGCTGCATCATACCTGCAGTGTGTAGTTTGATGTTGTGTGTGTAGCAGATATACCTGCAGTGTGTAGATCAATGTCCATATGAAAGTCAATGCCCAGCAGTGTTTTTTTTCCCCAGCAGAGTTTCTAGTGTCTCTGTCTCTCTCTGGAAGAGGTTGCACATGAACTCTGCAGCCGCACTGAGGCGCTCCAACACAAACACTCTGACATTAAGCTGCTTCACACAACAAACATCAGCACGACACTGCTGTTTGTCCAAGACACAATATCTCCTCTCCCACCGACGTCATGTGTTCATTTATCGACAGCCGTACAGACTCCTTTTGACACATTTTACCTCGTTTATCCAGCTCTCACTGACTCATCGGGCTGTTATTTTGCTGCGATCAAGTCAACGATGTGAGAGATTAGCTATCACAGACGGACGGACAGGGGGTGAAACATAGTCTTGCGCCATGCCTTTCGGCCTGGCGGAGACAATAAAAAAAGGAAAGTAAAGGAAATGAGCATTTCTGCAACAAAAGTAGTCAACAAACTATACTATGAAAACATGGGCCACATTGTCAAAGAATGTAAGAAAGAGGCAGTCATGTAGAAAATAGCCGATCTACAAGCTTACAAAGCCTCTCAACGTGAGGCGTTTTGAGCTTGTAGATCGGCTATTTTCACAATATGTACTTGTGGAACGGAGTCAAACAGAATGGGGGGGTCCCCAGATCAAGTACGTTTATTTGGGGGGGGGGGGGCGTGAAAGGGTTGATATGCACTGCTGTAATCGGAGCGATATTATCTGAAATTACTACATGACCATAATGCAGCCTAACATGCGTTGCACGGGGCGGTCCTGCCATTACGTTAGTTACTGTAGTTGCTGTGGAGCTACATAGTTCTCCAGAAGACACACACAAACATACACCATCTACAATGGACTAAGTGAGCAGCAATATTGACATTCACCACACGAACGTGCATTGTTGACAAAGTGATTGCACAGCCGCTGCAGGCATGACAACCACGTTAGCGTTAGCGACATGGCAGCTATCACAGCGCCCTGTCCGTCGTCGCTGGGACTAACTGTGATGGCTACAGCAGTAACAGCAAGCTGTCTGCGATGCCATTGTCTGGAGACTGCTCTTAGCGTGACACGACCAATGAGAGTGAGCGCTGTAGTTGTTGCTAAGATACGGTGGCGTCTCTGCCCCATAGCTTGTAGATCTCTCACGCATGATTGGCGTAGGCTGCGTTGCCAGGTCTGACTGTTTGTATAAGCGATTTTGGGCTTATTTGGGTGCACTTTTGGGCTCGTTTCCATAGACCACGGCAGCGCGTATTTCTTTCCCGTGACCGATGTGGCAAAAAAAGTGCAAAACGAACCATCCGGAAGTAAATTGCGAGATGAAATATATAGCACTTTTTGATTATTAGAGAAGGAGACACATGTGAAGGTTGAAAATGAAAGGTAGGAGATTATATAGTTTTTCATGAGGGATTTTTGTAGCAAGTTGTGAGAGAATTGGGCCACTCCTGTGGGCGGGGGGCTGATTAGAACCATTGGGGTTTGAAAGGAGACGCTCTCTGTTTGAGTGATAAGATTGTTTACACACAACAGAAACCAAGGATTATATATTTCAAGAGCGAGAGATCACAGTAAAAATCCTAAGTATTCTTCCTCCACACTGGGAGAAGGGTTACACGTGAGACTGTGACCACTTTTACATTGCATCTTATGAGCGGTGGGGTTCTTTTGCTGCCGACCTGCGTGCGCATACTGTTTCGTATCAGTGTGACGTCGTCTGTTAAGGCGTCTATGCAATGGTTTCATGCCTCACTGTTTTCTTAGGGCACAATGCATGCAGTAACATTTTCATAGACCTGACTGCTTATTTTTCTCGCAAAATTTGGCAACCCTTTCACTGCAGCGTACAGAGTGTTTGCTACTGGATCGCGCTGTTTTAAAATGCTGTGCCAACAGATGTGATCTACAAGCATATGGCTCGTCAGGCAGCGATTGTTTTATGTTTGTAGATCAAATATTTAGCGCAGGAATGAGCACATTTGTGGAACATATAGCGACGTGTTCACTTGTTACGCTGACAAGGAGATGAGAGGGACAGGAGAGGAGACGCTTTCTCATCAGCGTGAACAGCTGATAGAATGAGAGCTTTACGCTCAGACAATAATGTGAATATTATATAATATAATATTGGTTTGTCAAGAGATATCCATGTGTTTTGCACAATGGAGATCACGTAATCTAACCCTAACCCTAACCCTGGAGTCACGTAATTAGACAGTGGCTTCAGTGGTTCATATAGGCTCCATGTTTCACTGAAGAGTTTAATGTGTGACGCTACAGATCGCGCTGTTTTATACGCTTTTTTTTTTAAATAAAGATTTTACATACAGAATCTGCAGTTACCATTACAAGTTAGCCTAATTTTATAATGTTTGTGTCTGCCTACAACAACAACATTATGTGGGCTCACTGACTGCGCAGAGTGCAATTGAGATGTTAATGGCTATTTAGAAGACAATGGAACCCCCCACTGTGTGGGTGAGAAGGTGTCAGCTAGTCTGGAGCACAGAGGTGAGACAGTAACGAATAGGAGAGCTTGATTTCTTGTTCAAAATGACCGTTTTGCAGGCTGTGTGTTGGATAATGTAACCTCAGTCATGCCACTGTTAAGCTGGCGAAAACACACCTTAAGCTGGTCAACCACCAAGACCAGCTAAGACCAGCTAAAACCAGCTGGTCCAGCTTAGGCTGGTCTAAGCTGTTTTTTTCAGCAGGGATCGGCAAAAAATAGTTAATCTTCAGCCCATTGTAGATTGAAATCATTTTACCGTGTCAGGAAGAGCTCTGCGGAAGCCCTGGGTACAGACCTGTGTGGCCCAAGGGCTAGCCCCACTTGAAAACGAATCATACAGCTGGAGACACAAGAGACATACCAAATTACATTAGTTTGTAGTCTGTCAAATTGAAAATCTACAGCCAATTGACTAACCAACACTTACGACATTTTTATCTTTAACCCATTTTGTACGGGAACCCCTTTTGGTGTTTTAAGCATTATGTTATACTTTAGCTATTGAAAAATAGCAGATCTACAATCTCATAGCGTTGCACTTTTTTTTTTAAAACGTGAAAATGTAGTGCAAGTCTTTGGATATATTCTTTCAGAGCCAACGTTTTTAACTCAAATCTTTGCTTCTGGGGGGTCCCTGGAACAACAGATTTTCAGATGGTGGTCGGCGGCGCCAATTACATATAATCTTGGGGGTCCTTGACATGAAAATGTTTGAGAATGACTGACATAGAAACAGGTTTTTTTCAGAAAACTGTCAGGATTTAGAAGACATTTGTAGAATCGTTCCCAGGTCTAAATGGGTTAAGTAAAGACCTTACATAGTATTGAAAACATTTTACCGTGTCAGCTATCGGTGGACGGAAACCCTGGGTATGGAACGGAGTGATGGCCTTAGGGCGAGGTAGCTGTGCTGCAGACCATTGAGCAGAAGGCTGGAGAGACATGAAATGTAACATCAGTTTGTAGTCTGTCAAATAGAAAAATGTACAGCCAAATGCAGATAGACTAACACTTATCTGACATTTTACAAAGTCACAAGTAAAGGCATTACATCTATTGAAAACATTTTACCGTGTCAGCTATCGGTGGACAGAAGCCCTGGTTATGGAACGTAGTGATGGCCTTAGGGCTAGGCTGTGCTCCGGAACATTGAGAAGGCTGGAGAGACATGAAATGTAACATCAGTTTGTAGTCTGTCAAATAGAAAATGTACAGCTAAATGCAGATAGACTAACACTTATCTGACATTTTACAAAGTCACAAGTAAAGCCATTAGATAGTATTGAAAACATTTTACCATGTCAGAAATCTGTGGACGGAAGCCCTGGGTATGGACCGGTGTGATGGCCTTAGGCCTAGGCTGTGCTCCGGAACATTGAGAAGGCTGGAGAGACATACCATTATGCAATTCATTGTGAGTTTGTAGATGGGCAAAAGCAATGTGAAATGTAAAAAATCACACCTGTGTGAAGGTAGCGGTGCCTTTGATATATTTTGTCATAGATATGTGTTTCTACTAGAGAAACAATATTAAATCTCTGTAAATTTATTTCAAGGCTTCCAGTGGCACTAAATAGTGCCATTGGAAGCGAATCACCAAATGCATTCCAAGGTAAGTGGCAAAAACTGATCTGTCATAGCTGATAGAGTGGGTACCTAAAAAATAAACTTTGTGTGTGCGTGTGTATAAATGTGGTACCAGAAAGATATGTATGTGTTATGAAATAATCTATACAATTTATAAGCCCTACCCAGAGTGTTTATGTTCCGGACTTTTACAGTTTATATAAACCATCTAATTTTGTATTCATGATATAATATTGATGTCATGAATAGTACCAATATAATAAGGTAATTGTATAGTACAAATACCTTTGTAAGATAATTTCGTAATCCCTGTTTACCGTGAGGTACTTATGGTTAGCTACTTGTAGTTTTGCATTCGAAATACAATAAGAATTGTTTTTCTTCACTTTTAAAAAGAACTTCTCTGCGTCTTCTCCAAATGCGATGATTTTAATTGCTCCACTTTGATCGCTCACAGTAAAATTAAATATCTTGCCCGTTCCCGAAATATTTACATATTTCCTGACATCTGAGCTTTCTACGACGACTTCTTGAATTTTCCAGGTCATAGAGACTCTAAGTTCGGCAATAGGGGTTATTGAAACATTGGCTGCTACTTCAGTATTTGTGGTTCCATATACTTTGGTCTCGGTAATTTGTAACAGAGTATCTGCACTTGCACTGTTACAGCTCGAGGGTCTCTCTAGCTGTTTTAACATCGGGTTCTGTGACATGGCTGCGTTTCTACCTTTAAAGGCGTCGAGTTCCTTGGTGAGCAACTGTATTTGAACATCACGTTCATTCAATTTGAACTTATAGGACATCATTATTTCTGTGATATCCTTTGAAATTATAGGGTCAATGACTTCGCTTGTTTCCTCTGGGATAACATCACTCTTTGACCTAATTTTTGGGTTGATGACTGCGTTTTTCGGCTCCTGAAAGAAAGGACTCTTGGATTCTCGATCGTCTTTATCAAACCATTCTCTCATAACGGATGACGGGATCCCCGAGCTCAGACTTTCTATTACTACAAGCGAAGTCATAGGGTCAATGACATTGTTTGTATCCTCGGGGATAACATCACTCTTTGAGATCATTTTTGGGTCAATGACTGCGTTTTTCGGCTGCCGAATGAAAGGACTCTTGGACACTAGATCTCCTTTGTCAAACCATTCTCGCATAACGGATGACTGGATCCCCGAACTCAGACTTTCTATTACTTCACCCTTCGTTTGTTCATCATTCAAAGATTGTATTTGAACATTACGTTCTTGTATCTTTCTCTTTCTATTCGTCATATTGGGAAGAATCTTGGACAGATCCCAAGATTCCCAAGATAAAGTTAAATTGAGGATCTAACTTTAAATAACTTACCTAGAAGGAGACTTTAGCCAAATGAATAATAAAATGAAATTATTAAATATTTCTAGATATTACTCATTGTTTATTTAGTCATTGTTTATATAGACATCTAATTCTATATTCATGACATCATAGTGATGTCATGAATAGTAACATAGTGATGTCATGAATAGTGACCAATCAGAACGTTGACGGACCTGACCAATCAGAACGTTGACGGACCTGACCAATCAGAACCTTGGCGAGCCTGACCAATCAGAACGTTGACAGACCTGACCAATCAGAACGTTGACGCAAAAGCCAGGTATAGAGGGCTAATATCCGCGCCGCTAAAAATGTGTTAAAAAAAAGAAAAAAAGAATGAAATGAAATGAAAGCAATAACCTTGGAAGGAACAGGGTGCGATGGAGGACAGTTATAAAAGAGGCTCTGGGCAACATGACTGGATTCCTTTTTGGCCAACTTCTTCTTGGACATGTAGTTGGATTTCACACACCTCACTTTGGCTTTATAAAATTTCTGGTCAGACCATCTAGCAAGGACCTCCTCACCAGGCTTCAAGTCAGAGAATGAAGAGATTGCTTTCTCTGTTTGAATGTTCTTAAAAATGTTGTGAGATACACCATCTTCCACAAACTGCACCAATATGGGGCTGCCTGAAAGAGAAAAAAAAAGTACACACATTTGTGTGGTGTGACATTCAAATTCTGATTATTGTATTAACATTGATTATTAACTAGAAAAGTGCTCCCCGGAGCACAAGTCTCCGCCAGGTCAGGTAGGTTATTTTGGCCTCCTGGTGGCGCTATATTAGGCCAATGGGGAAAGGATGCCAATTCTTCCTAGGCCGTGCACGGCAATCGGACACTGCATTCATGATTTGAGGCATTTTGTTCTAAAAATGTGTTTTGCTAAATTCGACCTGCTGGTGGCGCTATAACAAGCCAATGTGAAAAGGGTGGCATTTGTTCCTCAACGTAGTGCAAATGTGCGTTCAAGTTTCACCGCAATCGGAGGCTGCATTGATTTGCGCATTTTGTTCAAAACGGGCCACTCCTGCAAATTTTAGATGTCAATCTTAGCCAATCAGGATGGAATATGAAAAATCAAACAGATCGGTCTTGATCACCTGACTATAGAGATCATGTGTAACAATTTGCGTGAAATTTGGATCAAATGTGAAGGCTTAATATCAAAAAATGTGTTTTTCATAAGTCGGCCTCCTGGTGGCGCTATAAAAGGCAAATGTGAAAAATGCAGGTCAAAGGTTTTTCCTTGACCTCTAGAGAGTGTGCATACAAAGTTTTACACAGATCGGGACAGTTATAGGTAAAAACACGAATTGGCCTGTTATAGCGCCACCATGAGGCTGATTTGAACATTTACAAATGGCATTTCTTCCTCGGCCTAATGGGAATGTGTGTGAAAAATTTCACAGAAATTGCATGCTGTGTTCATGATTTGAGGCATTGTGTTCGAAATGGAGTACTCCTGCAAACTTTGAAAGCCAATTTTTGCCAATCAGGATGGAATATGAAAAATCTGAAATTAGCCGTTACTTTTAATGACTATAGAGATACTGTGTACCGATTTGCATGATTTTTGGCCAACATCTGTAGGAGTACTGTCCAAAAATGTGTTTTGCACAAATCGTCCTCATGTTGGCGCTATAAAATAAATAAATAAAGGCCAATAGGCTGGCTGCCAGCTGCTATTATACCAATGAAATGCAATAATATGCAAATGTAGGTTTTACCAATACATGTAAATGACATGCACCATTTCACTCTCAGAAAAGCTGGACAATTGTGTCTGGCCAGATGTTGAACTGGGAGGACAGCTGCAACCGGACTGTCTGGACTAAAACCCTAGGGGGTGGTCTTGCAATTCAATGGTCTGTATTGGCATCCGAACATACGGGTAAATGTACATTGCCAAAACCAATGGTGGTCATGCATTTTCACCCCAAGTTCTCAACCATGTCATGCAGTGACCCCCAAAACAATCATATTTTAACTGCATGGGGACCCCCCAAATCATTTAAAAAGTGAGCTTGGCTGACCAGTTTTTATAGTTGGTTGATTGCTCACAGAAATGGCTGTCTTTTATTAGAATTAAAATTAAAAAAAGGTATTAAAGTCCTTAATGTTCACTTTACAGTCATCTGGACTGGGGACCCCCAAAATTCATGTGGGGACCCAACCCACAGGTTGAACCACTAACTTACACTAAGGGTATAAGCTCACATTTCATGTCACACCATAATTCAATAGAGAAAAAAATAATAATAAATATAGCTGCAAGCAGCGATAATACGGGGCCAGTGAGAGAGAGACAGACAGACATGGAAACTGGAGAGAGAGAGAGAGAGAGAGAGAGAGAGAGAGAGAGAGAGAGAGAGAGAGAGAGAGAGAGAGAGAGAGAGAGAGAGATGGAAACTGGAGAGAGAGAGAGAGAGAGAGAGAGAGAGAGAGAGAGAGAGAGAGAGAGACATGGAAACGGAATAGATTGAAGAGAGACATGGAAACGGAATAGATTGATGAGAGAGAGAGAGATGGAAACAGAATGGATAGATTGGACATCTCAACCTATTGCCATTAACACTTCCGTGACTAAGCAATCAATGGGACCGATTTTGAGAATTGAAAGTGGCTTAACTTCTCTCAGGAAGCTCTGAGAAAGTTCCCCTTTCTGTATGTTTCAAACCATCTCCGTTTTTTTTTTTTTTTTTTTTTTTTTTAACTCATTATAAATATGAAATACATACCATGTATCCCATCCCAGCCGTTTTATTTCGGCTAAATTGATCGCTCTCCCCCTCTCTCCACCTCCCTAGAGCACTTTACACCTCGAGACCCCCCACAGAGCGGCCCGTAGACAGCAGACTTGCTGCTGCGCAACTATTCTATGTTGCCATGTCTGCTTATTATAAGCGACTTTGGGCGTCTTTCTATTATTATTATTATTATAATGATATATATAATTACATTATAATGGTAATACTTTTCTACTCCACTACAACTCAGAGGCAAATCTTGCACTTTTACTCCACTACAATTATTTGAAAACTTTAGTTAGGCTACTAGTTACTTTGCAGATATAAATATATTTTCATATTTGTTTAGATTAGAGCTTCATGCATGTCCTTTTGTAGATAATTTTTATTAGGTAAATATTTATATAGAAAGGTCTAACCAGGGACTGGGGTTGCAAATTTGCCTCGGATATAAACCCCATTTACAATGCAATGGTTTCATGCCTCACTGTTTTCTTAGGGCACAATGCATGCAGTAACATTTTCATAGACCTGACTGCTTATTTTTCTCGCAAAATTTGGCAACCCTTTCACTGCAGTGTACAGAGTGTTTGCTACTGGATCGCGCTGTTTTAAAATGCTGTGCCAACAGATGTGATCTACAAGCATTATGGCTCGTCAGGCAGCGATTGTTTTATGTTTGTAGATCAGATATTTAGCGCAGGAATGAGCACATTTGTGGAACATATAGCGATGTGTTCACTTGTTACGCTGACAAGGAGATGAGAGGGACAGGAGAGGAGACGCTTTCTCATCAGCGTGAACAGCTGATAGAATGAGAGCTTTACGCTCAGACAATAATGTGAATATTATATAATATAATATTGGTTTGTCAAGAGATATCCATGTGTTTTGCACAATGGAGATCACGTAATCTAACCTTAACCCTAACCCTGGAGTCACGTAATTAGACAGTGGCTTCAGTGGTTCATATAGGCTCCATGTTTCACTGAAGAGTTTAATGTGTGACGCTACAGATCGCGCTGTTTTATACGCTTTTTTTTAAATAAAGATTTTACATACAGAATCTGCAGTTACCATTACAAGTTAGCCTAATTTTATAATGTTTGTGTCTGCCTACAACAACAACATTATGTGGGCTCACTGACTGCGCAGAGTGCAATTGAGATGTTAATGGCTATTTAGAAGACAATGGAACCCCCCACTGTGTGGGTGAGAAGGTGTCAGCTAGTCTGGAGCACAGAGGTGAGACAGTAACGAATAGGAGAGCTTGATTTCTTGTTCAAAATGACCGTTTTGCAGGCTGTGTGTTGGATAATGTAACCTCAGTCATGCCAGTGTTAACAGGAATCGAACTCTCAACCTTCGGACTAGGATAAGGATAATTCCTTTTAACAGGTCGTTCATGAAAGTCCTTGTGGTCTTGTTTCCAATGAGAACCTGTGAGCAATTAGGGGTTAAGAGTCTTGCTCAGGGACAAATTTAATTTCATCGACGCATATGCTGGGTTGGCCTGGAATCGAACCTGGGGCAACCAGGGCCTCTGGTTCCCTAGGCGTGCTCACTAACCACCCAGCTATGGCCGCCCCATGATAGGCTAATAGGCTGCAACACTACCTATAGTGCTATAGCTTTGTCCAGGCTGATGTTGTCTGTTGAAGATCATAAACTCTTGCCTTCTGTCATGAACCAAGCCAACACTAAGATCACTCGTTCACAAACCATTTACCAATAGAGAAATTGTATGTCTCCTCGCTACCGAAAACAGTGAAAGCAGCCGATCTACAAGCTCAGAAACACGTTGCTATCTGAAAAGTTTTGAGATTGTAGATCGGCTATTTTCAGAATGAAGTATGTCATACATTGAGAAATCGTACTCTCAAATAAGCATTTCAGGTTATCTTTACCATTTGCACATGTATTCATTGATACAGTCATGTTGTTTGCAATTCAACTTAAATTAAGTCTACATCAAGTGAGGCTTGAACTGGCGACCTTGAGATTGTGAGGCATTCATTTAAGGGAGACGCCATTGGCCCAACAGACAAGTAACTGTGAAAAAGGAGATCACACAGATGATACAGTTTCACGCAAATAGCTGAAAAATCCTGGGTTTAAGTGTTTTTCAAACTGCTCAAAATTGCGGACAATCTAAGGGCGGAGCTTAATGGTCAAGTCGATACGTGTGTTCCTCATGAGTCAAGGCACATGTGTAAGCAAGTTTCACGACTTTCGGCCAAAACGAGGCATGACTTATGCCTGTTTAAAGTCTGCATTTTCAAAAAATTGCTATAGCGCCCCCTTTTGGCCAATTGGAGTAAGATTGGTTTCAGTGATATTTGGAATGACCCTGTACATTTCTGCAAAGTTTCAAAGAAATGTGAGTCTGCATGTATGTTTTAGGCACAGATGAATAATTTTCATAAAACTGTAATAGTTAAAATCTATCTCCTCCTGGGATTTTTGAGCAATCTGCACGAAACGTTTCACACTTGAACTTTGGACCTCTGCCTACAAAAAATTCCAACGGATTTTCCATAAGTGAAAAAATGCAGAAGTTAGGAGCCAATGACTGTTTTTCATATAATTCAAAATGGTGGGAGATCTAAAGGTCAGAGGTCAAAAGTCAGACCACGAAAGTTGTCGGGCATGAAGAGACGCATGTGTGTATCGAAGTTTCATGGTTGTAGGTCAAACAGGGCATGAGTTGTACCTGTTCAAAGTTGGCACTTTCAATTGAGTGCTATAGCGCCACCCTTTGACGAATGAGTGTGAGAATTATTTCTTGGTAGTTTTTCATGAGCATCTACCATATGGCCGAGTTTCGTAAAAAGCGTATGCACGGTTAAGCCAGAACTGGCAAAAACAAGTATTTTTCAAACTGCTCAAAATTGCGGAAAATCTAAGGGCGGAGCTTAATGGTCAAATCGATACGTGTGTTCCTCATGAGTCAAGGCACATGTGTAAGCAAGTTTCACGACTTTCGGCCAAACGAGGCATGACTGTTTAAAGTCTGCCTTTTCAAAAAATTGCTATAGCGCCCCCTTTTGGCCAATTGGAGTAAGATTGGTTTCAGTGATATTTGGAATGACCCTGTACATTTCTGCAAAGTTTCAAAGAAATGTGAGTCTGCATGTATGTTTTAGGCACAGATGAATAATTTTCTTTAAACTGTAATAGTTAAAATCTATCTCCTCCTGGGATTTTTGAGCAATATGCACGAAACGTTTAGCACTTGAACCTTGGACCACTGCCTACAAAAATTTCCAACGGATTTTCCATAAGTGAAAAAATGCAGAAGTTAGGAGCCAATGACTGTTTTTCATATAATTCAAAATGGTGGGAGATCTAAAGGTCAGAGGTCAAAAGTCAGAGGGTGAAAGTTGTTCAGCATGAGGAGACGCATATGTGTATCCAAGTTTCATGGCTGTAGGTCAAACAGGGCATGAGTTGTACCTGGTCAAAGTTGGCATTTTCAATTGAGTGCTATAGCGCCACCTTTGGACGAAAGATTGTGAGAATTATTTTTTGATCGTTTTTCATGACCATCTACCATATGGCCGAGTTTCGTAAAAAGCGACAGCGCGTTTCAGTCAGAACTGCAAAAAGTGGCATAAGAAGTGACAGAATACTGCCAATAACAATACGTGTACAGAGCAGAGCTCTGTCCCCGTAATAATTAAATAATAAATAAAGTTATTTTGTGGACCCCCTGGACCCCATATGCACTTTGAGAACCGTGGACTTACTACTCATCACTGAAGAGTTCTTGAGATTCCTCCTTGGGTTGCTCATAGTCACTCATCTTGATGGGTGGTTTAACCTTTCTCCTTGCTTTTGGGCCTGCAGTACTGTGGAATAGTAAATCAATAAATAAATCCGAAAATAGTGTGAATTACTACTATAGTGAGAATTCCAATCTGAGACAACGGAATGTAAAAGGATCATGCATGCAGCATGTGTCACACCATTAGGTGGCACCTACTGATATGTGCGACAGTAGCATGATTACACAAGCACCACAGACTGAAAAGCATGGGTCAGTAATTATTGTGTAACACCCGCAGCCATCATCTCAGAAAAGAGAATGCTCAAGTTAAGAAAATGGGTTATTGAGGCATGTACGTTAGCATATTGCATTAAACTTGTTTTCCTAAATGTACGTCTTCATTTCATGTTCTGTAGCTAGCTTCCAGATCATATTTAGCGTGTTGGATAGCTCACTAACATGCTGGTAAACCAAACTTATTTGCACGCCAACATGGGAAACCAAACTACAAACAGTGTTCTGCCGTTCTATAGATTACTTTGAAGTAACAAAAAGTATTTATTTATGTTTTTGCATCAGCATACCTTTTGTTCTTCGCATCCATTTTTCTGTTTGTTTTTTTCCTTTGCTCCATAGAACACACTGTACACACCGGCGTCCACAGCTGTGCTCATCAGTGCTGCTCCACTTTGAAATTACCTGATATAAGCGCACGCTCTGTATGGTGTCCATTAGGGGTTAAATACGGTCGTAGAGGCGGTGCCATTTCTGAGCCAGACCCAATGAGGTGGTTGGTCGTAGAAGGGATATTAGCAGGGGTGCACATAACTTTTTCGGTCTGGTACGCAGAAGAGCACCTGGACATGTGACTTGGTGCGCATGGCGCCCGTCCCGTTTTGTCAACGGGGGGGGGGGGGGGGGGGTTCAGCCCGGACAGTTTTTTCAACGGGGGGACGGGGGGGGGGTTCAGCACGGTGCCCACCGGACAGTTTTGTCAACGGGGGGGGGGGGGGGGGGGGGGGGGGAGAAAAAAAGGACGCTCTGCTTCTAAATTCCGCCAATTTTCGCCGTTTTTTTTTTCTCACGCTGTTAGATAAAGCCCCCAAGGTTGGTGCTCTGTGCTGCTGCGCTGATTTTATCCGCCAGACTGGGACGTTCACGGCATATTTTGCACCATTACAATGCGTTCATCATCGGTGACGAGTGCCTCTAACAGCCGCTGCTGGCTGCGTGCACGCAGCAAGGCAATGCAAGGCGATGCGAGGCGACGCGAGTCATACAGATGTGCCACTTCAAAACTTCACACGTTACTGTTCTTTCCCTGAAAGTCCCCTGAAAAGGCATGTTTTCCTCCCTGTTCTGCCCTTAAAAACGCACTGATTTGCCCCTGAAAAGAAGTTGTCACTACACACCCCCGTTTTCCCCTTAAACAGACATCCATATACATGAGAACAAAAGAATGTGTGTCAGACTCATTGTGAGGCGAAAGGTGATTTGAAGAGGTCCTTGACCAGTTGCTCAAATTAATTAGCATCATAAAAGCAGTGATCATCAAAATACTTCAGCATTTTAAATGCCCTTCTTTGTCCCTCTTATTTCCCTGGGAATCCCCTGAAAATGTACTGTCTTGGCGATGGCAGGACATGTGAAGTTTTGAAATGGCACATCTGTATCTCTACCCCTGTGCCTATAATGGCTGTACATGGGGCCGACGGGTGCTTTAGAGTGATTGTGTGAGTGTGGCTTCAGGAAGTAAATTCCTAGCCTCGATCTCCAGGCTTTTATTTTTTATTTTTGCTAAAAAATAAAAGCTTGGAAATTCCTGTCCCAGCTGTTGGTGCGCAAAAGCGCCTCGCGTCGCCTGATGTGGTGCGCATTTTTTATTTTGGGTGCGCATGCGCACCTGCGCACCAGTTATGTGCACCCCTGGATATTAGGCTGGTCCAATGACAGCCTGGAGGTGGCCGGATATATATAAAAAAGCGCAAAAAGCGAGGAGAGGACAGTCAGCGAGTGAGGAAGCGGGAGTCACAGAAACAACAACAACCACAAGTTTTTGTCACCAACAAGTGATAGTTTGACAAAACTGTAGCAGCGAGCCAGCGACAGATATCGAGGTAAGTGTTTTCTAAAAAAAATAAAAATACATTGTTCTTATATTGCAGTGTGTAGCCTGTCAGGAGCATTTGAGAGGTTGTAGATTGGCTACTTTTGTACTAGTGTCACCAACAACAGAGAAAAATATAAAAATAATTCGATAAAATCGCGGTAAAATTTGCGGTAAAATATTTTTTTACCGCAAATATTTTACAAATCCATGGGACACTACCATTTTGCATGGCCATGTCCTACTTTATCCTACTTTATAAACAATAAAATCCACGTAGAAATAGTCTTAGAAAGACGATACAAATATCAATAACAATCCACAGGAGCCGCCATTTTGCGCATGCTCAGACAGTCACCGAATTATTTAGGTAACGCTTTTGTGTGTGACACCGTCTGCGCTGTTGAAACGTGACGCTTGTAGATCTGCTATGTTCGGCTGCTAGGGTTCAAGTGGTTAATGTAAAAAAAAAAAAATCATATCACACAATGATTTGGCGGACCCCCTGTAGTAACTCTGAGGACCCCCTGTTGAAGACCCCTGCTCTACTCTATTTAATCTAAATGAATGGATAAGTTATAGAAGTGCCCCTGTATTGTCATTACATTATTTCCCTTAAATCAGTGGTTCTCAACCAGTGGTCCTTGAGGGGGTTCCAGGGGGTCCCCAGCAAAAGGTGTTAATACATTTTCACCCCTTTATTATGGAGTTACATTTGTGTCTTTATTAACCAAACAAAAGAAAAAGATTTGAGAGAGAAAAAATATAAACAGAGCAAAGAATAGTTTTGAATGAAAACAAAATAAAACAGCAAGCAAAGAATTATAATTAGTAAGCAAAGGAAATTATATAAACAGAACACATTTTTTTTTTTCATTAAAACAAATTAAAAACGCAATCAAAAAAATGATTTGCAAGCAAAAAAAATATAAGACTTGAAAGAAAAGAAAAAATAATTGAGAACAAAACTTTTAAAATTCAAGAGTACAAAAATAAGGAAAACTGTTTAAACTACATAAAACAAAATACTTAGTAAAATGTTTGGGTAATAAAATGTGTTACAGTAAACAGTAAACAGTTTGAGTAAACAGATTGATGGAATACTTTATTAACAGTAGGATACAGAGGTACGATTTTTACAATGATTGTTTTAAGGATAACACACAAAGGCTTGTTTCCATTGTGGTCCTCTGGGACTGAGGTCAGAGCTCCATCCCAACTCTGGGCGCTACACTATTGAGCATTTTAGGCTATTAGCAATTCAGATGATTCCCTAATGTTAGGTTTCTGTTCTACTTACAGTTTGTGATCTGTATTTAAAATTGTTGTATTGTTGTTATTGTTATAGTAGGCCAGTGGTTCCCAAACTTGGGACCGGGACCCTCAGAGGGGGTCCCCAGATAAGCTTAATGGGCAACATAGTTTTCTCTCTCAACAGTAAACAAACCAACCTATACATACCAAGTGTATACAGGTTAACACATTTTTAAGTGACAATTTAATTACTTTTAAGACCTTTTTAAGGCATTGTGCGCAGTGCGCTTGTAGTTTGGCTATTTTCACAATATTTATCTGTGGAACCGAGTAAAACTAAATGTAATTCCTACAATTTCAAGTGCTTGTCAGGATGGGTGGTCCCCAGTTCAAGTATGATTATTTTGGGGGGTCCCCAGTTCAAATATGATTATTTTAGGGAGTCACAGCCTGAAACGTTTGGGAACCCTTGAAGTTATAAAATAAAGCTACATTATTTCATGTTATATTCGTTATTCTAATTAAGGCAAGGCTGAAGTGACTGGCCTACTGGCCAGGCCCATTCCAGATAGACTGCTTTGGAAACGTTTAGTCTGATTGTGCGCTTACTTTATGATCCATCATCCGAGGCCTGAGGGTTCGAATCCACTGTGGGTCACTTTTTTATGATAGGTTAGTTAGTGTCAGGTTAAGGTAAGGTATAATTTTCTGTGAGGCCATTGAATTACGCTGGCAGCATCACAAGAGCAGAGGTGAGGGACCCCCATACCCATCAAGAGACTACTGACTCACTCACTGAAACTCATACCCTAGGGAAACCTGGTGGTAGACTTGGGTTGGATTTCATTTGCCCCATTGAATTAAAAAGGTAATAGTACAGATTATTTGGGACTGTAGCTTTAAATGCCACATGCATATTTTCAACCTGCCAACAATACCTTAAATCCTAACAAATGCAGTTCTAACTTAGTATGCAGAAGCACCTCTTGTTTTTGCATTCTCAACCAGCATTTCAGTATACACAGACAAGGCCTAAGTTGAGCAGAAATGTATTTATCCAACATTGACTTTCCTATAATTAGCATAAACTGCATTTGAAGGTCAAATTAACAGATAGCAATTCACCATGTATTCATACACCATGTATTCATACAACTACATTTTCAGTGAAAAAGATTTTAAAGATTTTTTTTTTAAAACAGTTACACTGTCAGTGTTACACTGCCAGTGCCCTTGAAAGGTGCAAACATTTCAAAAGTTAGGGAGGGTAAGTGATTTTCTTTCGTTAAATTAAGTGTTAAATAGCTCTAGCTCTAGATTCTGATCGTACTCATTGCTTTAGAGGGTTCAGTAAAATGTCTCTCCGGCTCTCTAACAGAAAATGCATTCTCAGGTTGGGATGCCAATTTTATCCATCAAGAAACCTCAGTCAAGATACATAAGTGAAATTGGAAGTGATGACACAAATAAATAAGCATAGCTTCCACTGGCATGACAGCAGCTCCCAGTTGTCAACTCCGTTCTGGAGAAAAGAGTGAGGTGTACCACCACACTCAACCAGGTATGTTTGAACATCAGAACATGCAATGCAATGTATCAAGATTTGTCCTTTCTTCTACATAGCTTCCACGGGCATGCCACCAGTTGCCAGTAGTCAACATCTACCCAGCAGTTCTGGAGAAGGGAGTGGGGTGTACCACTACAGTCCACAAGGTATGTGTTTTGTCTATCAGAAAATGTGACTCACGCTCGCACGTGCGCGCACACACACAGATTGTGTGCTGCAATGTATCAAGATTTTTCCTTTCTTCTACATAGCTTCCACGGGCATGACACCACCTCACAGTAGTCAACATCTACCCAGCAGTTCTGGAGAAGAGAGTGGGGTGTACCACTACAGTCCTCAAGGTATGTGTTTTGTCTTATCAGAAAATGTGACATACGTGCGCGTGTGCGCGCACACACAGAGATTGTGTGCTGCAATGTATCAATATTTTTACTTCTACATACTGTAGCTTCCACGGGCATGACACCAGCTCCCAGTAGTCAACATCTACCCAGCAGTTCTGGAGAAGAGGGTGTGATGTACCACTACAGTCCACAAGGTATGTGTTTTGTCTATCAGAAAATGTGACTTGCGCTCGCACGCGCGCACACACACAGATTGTGTGCTGCAATGTATCAAGATTTTTTCTTTCTTCTACATAGCTTCCATGGACATGACACCACCTCACAGTAGTCAACATCTACCCAGCAGTTCTGGAGAAGAGGGTGGGATGTACCACTACAGTCCACAAGGCATGGCCAAGTCGGTACATGAAGTAGACGGACACATTGGTGAAATTCAGCCACCCGCTTCGATTAGACATCCACGCTCTATATTTTCTCACAGAATGTACTTTAAAGCGTCTGAGTACCGTTCTATTTTGTTGTACTTTGGGCCTGTTGTGTTCTGGGGAATTCTTGAAGGTGTGTACTATAATCATTTTCTGCTTCTTAGTGAGGCCATTTTTATCCTTTTGATGGAGTCAATAACACCTGCACAAGTTGATCATGCAGAAAAACTTCTGTGGAATTTATGTTCCCAGATGGGTAATCTTTATGGAGAGCGATACCTAACAGCCAATGTACACTTACTTGTACATTTAGGGATAGTGTTAGGGCTCTTGGGCCTTTGTGGACCCATTCCTGCTTTCATTTTGAGGACAAAAATGGACATATACTTCGTCTTATCCATGGAACACAGAACATCCCTATGCAAATGGTTAATGCTGTTAAGCTAACCATTAACACAGATAGTTTAGCCGCTAAATTGCTAATCAGAATAACAGTAATGACAGTTTACAGGGTCTACATGTTGATAGCAATGTGATGCTGATTGGTGCATCCAGTGATCGGTCTCTTGGACCAGATGATCTGTCTGCCTTTGAAAAATGCCTTGGTCACAGCTTACAAAGTAATGTGGTAAAAACTTTTAAAAGAGCTCAGATTGGCAGAACTGTGTATAACTCAAAGCAGTATGTCAAAGACAGAAGAAACAATAACACTGTGACATTTTGTGATGGCACACAGATTAAATATGGCCAGATTGATTTTTTCCTTTCTTACAAACAAAGACATTTTGTTTTTCTGAATGAATATTCACGACAAGGCACCAATCTTTTGAGAGATTGTGTAACAGGTGGTACGTGTTTCCACATTGTGAGCTTACTGGAAAGGCCATTAAAAAGGACAGTTTTAGCACTTGAGAATATTTTGGCCAAGCTAATGTTCATAGATTTGTCTTCCATGCCTGGCATTGTGTTTGCTGTACATTTCCCAAACACTCTGGAGAGAGATTAGTGTCTGTTCACATATTGCTGCAGCAGCACCCCTTCCCCGCTCGAGACTAGAACCCTCTGGGGCAGTTGTACATTAGATGTTTAACTAAAGCCTGGCTGGCGGCGGCATGGAAGCAGGAGTGAGAGTCGACAGGACAGACACGCATACACCACCATATCCGGGACCCTGGAGATGGCGCTGAAGGAGAAGACCTACCTCGCCGGCAATGGACCCTCCTGAACCGCCTACGCACCAGGGTTGGCTGCTTCAAAGCACCTATGAAGAAGTGGGGTCTAACAGACAGTGCAGCATGTGAGTGCGGGGAGCCTGAGCAGACTGCCAACCACACACACTCCATCCGTCAGTCGGTGTGACAGTTAACTGTCAGGTAAAATTTCACAATTGTCGTCCTACAAGTATGTTGTTGAGAGTCAACCAAAAATATCATTCTGTGTGTGTGTGTGTGTGTGTGTGTGTGTGTGTGTGTGTGTGTGTGTGTGTGTGTGTGTGCAGGGCCGGATTAACCCTTCGTGATGCCCGGTGCTACGACCCATTTCAGTGCCCCCCGTGTAGCAAAACGCTTTCTTTATCCTTCTTTCTTGCATACATTTCATTTTAACCCATTGAGACCTGAAGCCGATTCTACATGTCTCCTAAATCTCAACAGTTTTCTGAAAAAAGTATGTTTCTATATCAGTGGTGCTCAATCTTTTTCATGTCAAGGACCCTCAAAATTATATGTATTTGGCCGCGGACCCCCATCAAAATGTTTTGTTCCAGGGACCCCCAGAAGCAAAGATTTGAGTTAAAAATGTTCGCTTTAAAAATATATATATTCAAAGATTTGCACACATTTTCACGATTTTTCAAAAGTAGCAGATCTACAAGCTCGTAGCGTGGCACTCGGTGCCGCGCTATGAGCTTGTAGTGTACTAGAAGTTCGGGCCGCTACGCGGCCCGAACGTCTAGCGTGACGCGTCGTTCACTTTGCAGTGCCACCTTACAGGCACCTAAAGAGGTGACGTGCATCACCTCTGCAAGGACCCAAACCCACTTTGTGATTACTCACACCTGGCATGGCAGACCTGAGCGTTTCTGGCGCAATGTCTGGCGTTGTATCTCCAGCCGTTGTGGCTTTGGTGAAGTTGTCGTCATTGTGTCGTCATTGTGGTGGAGAGAGTTCTTGTGGTGGAGAGAGTTCCTAGATTATTACTACTAGAAGTTCGGGCCGCTGCGCGGCCCTCACATCTAGCGTCCGCGCGACGTCGCACTGTGTAGGTGTGTACATGTAGTGTGCAAGGAAGTAGTAGTGTTGAGTAATGTGATTGAGGCAAGAGAAGTATTGGGTATGAATGTAGGCGGGTTGTTGTTGATTGAAATGAGATTGCATTGTTTGTTAGATAGCATGGTTTATTGGCATGGTGTGATGTCGGACAGTGTTGGTGGCAACATGTAAATGTGAGAAAGGCAAAATAGCAGTGAAATGAAATGACATCCAGAATAACATTAACAGTGAAGCATTAATCAGGAGCAGGTGTACAGTATGTTGCATTGGGGGGAGAATACAAACAAAGGCAATGGCAATTATGTTGAAGAATGAAGGTCATTTGTCACTATGCAATCAGGGAGTAGCAGCACATGCAAAGTGTTTGAATGAGCATGTTTGGATTAATAAAAGAGTTCGGGATAAACAACGTTGTCAGTAATTCCCTCATCATTGTTCACAATGAACACTTTGACGGCGCTGGCTCTCTTTCCCCTGGAGAAGGCTGTGTAGAGTTGGCCATGAGCGAACACAGGTTGAGGCAAGTAGATGCCAACTCGTTCGTTCTCTTGCCCCTGCCCCTTATTGATGGTAACAGAGAAAGCTAAGCGGATAGGGAACTGTCGTCTGATGAAGGTGAAGGGAAGCTCCTCATCTCTGTCATAGTGAGGTATCCTTGGGAGGAAGATTTTTTCACCCCTGTTTGTGCCAGCTGCAATCTCACACTCAATGATTTTGTCCATCATCTGCAGTACCACCATTCTGGTGCCATTCTTGAGAGTGCGGTCGGGACCTGCTTGCAGGTTTCTCAGCAGCATGACTGGGGCTCCTACTTTCAACTTGAGGTTATGATCAGGCATTCCAGAGGGTGTCAGTGAATTGAGGAATTCCACAGGCATGGAGTCCTTGTGGTCGTCCTCCAGAATTGTGTCGGCTGAAAAGTAGACTCTCTGTTCTGTAGGGAAGTCTGCCAGGCATATGTTGTTGATTTCTCTAATGTCATTATTCAGAGGAGTGTATACAGTGCCATTGAGAAGGTTGTCTTTGTTGACACATCCAGTTTGCAAGTCAGGAAAGGTGAATGAAATGAGAGTTTGGAGATCGTGAACCAAGTGGTGGGGTTGAATGCGGACCTGCCATTCTGTGTCCTCCTCGTGTGGGAGTGTTCCTTCCCCTAATGCAAGGAGATAGTGGGAGAAGTCCTTCTCTGCTGCGTGTGTTCTCATGTTGAGGTTTAGCTTGTGGTGTTTCATGTGAGGATAGAGTGTTGACATCTGGATGCATGCTGAAACTATCTGGGGCCTGCCTGCTCTTTTGATAACGGGGAGGGTTTGCCTTGGGTCTCCACCCAGGAGGACAGTTTTGCCACCCCAAGGCTGCTGTGAGTGCATGAGATCCCTCAGTGTTCTTTCCACACACTCGACGTTAAAGCGGTCAACACTGAAAATCTCGTCCCAGATGATTAAGTTGCTGTCTTTAATGAGCTTGGCCAGATTGGACTCTGCGTTGATGGCACAGACAGAGTCTTGGAAAATGGGGATTGGGATCTTAAATCGTGAATGAGCGGTCCTACCACCCTCCAGGTTCTGTGCTGCCAAGCCTGTGCTGCCCACACACAGCACAATGCCATGCTCTGCGCGTATCGTAGCAGCAATGACCTTAAAGGTAAAGGTTTTGCCATATCCTGCAGGGGAGTTGAGAATGAACTGGCGTGTGATGGTTTCTTCTTGTGGGGCATGCACTGCCTGATAGACGGATTCGCAGAGTGCCATTTGTTCCGCAGTGAGCTTAGGAGCAAGCGACTGTACAATTTGTTGTTGCTGTGTTATGTTGAATTTTTCAGATCTGAAGATTTGTGTCAGCCTTTCCTGCGCAGTTAGTGGTCTTGGCTGTGGCATGTCATTGTAGTTGGATAGACCGCTGCCCATTTGTGAGAGTTCATCATCAATTGCAAGCAGTAGCTGATTTTGTATGAATGTTGTGTCTACTGCGTCTGTGGGGCACCTTTGTGCAGTGGCCTCCGCATGGAGAAAGTCTTCACTGAGCTCTGCAAAGAATCTGTCATACAGATGTTTGGGCTCTGATGGGTGACAGTAGTGGAGGATGATGGCAAAGGTTTCGCGGACTTTCCTTGGAGATGCGTAGCGTGACACCTCATGCATGGCGGTAATCCATTCTAGATCGTCCTGAAGCAAGCCCATGGCTAGAGCTGTGTCTTTGAAAGTGTCATAGTGGTTGCCATCATGTACCTTAAGGTCCTCATAGGTCTGTGGTCCTCTGATATGTGCTAGGAGCAGTTTCAAGTAGAATCTTTCTCCTTGGAGCACGGATACATTGGACATTCTTCCTATTGTACGTGGAATTTCCCTGTCCTTGGGTGCGTGGACTCTTTTATTCCACATGTGGGCCTTCCATGTGTAGTGTTCGGGAATCTGCATGTATAGATATTGCCTTGCTTCAGGGTCCTGGCTGTTTAGTTCGAATAAGGCAAGCAATGTAGTGGGTTTGGCTGCTGCTATGGCCTCCTGTGCATGGCCTTCTCTGAAGACTATGCTCTGCTGGCCGTCTGTGTGGATGGCGAGATTGGTGACAGCAGGGAGTCTGTCCTGGATCTTGTACTCCATAGTCCTCCAGTGTGCATCATGAGCATCAATGGTTCTGGCATTGATGAATTTGGAGATCTCATCCCTGTCTTCAATGTCGAGGGTGCCAACATCAGCTCCCTTATGTACGTATTTGTACAGGTACTTGATGGTCTGGAAGGAGCCTACAAATTCAACGTTGATGTGGCATTTGTATTTGAGAAGGACCCAGGGGTTGTAAGGAACGACCCACCTGCTGTCAAACAGAAAGCCTTTCTTGTTGAAGGTGTGGCCGTCAATGGGCCGCCTGTACTCCGGGTAGCCATGACCATGATGAGGCAGTCGAGTGGTGGCACAGAAGTGTTTGGGGAATTTCTTAGAACAGAGGCCATTGACCATGCAGGGGCTGTTGGGGTAGCCTGGACCACAGGGTCCATGGAGCATGGATTGACACACCAGCTGATGCAACTCTGGCTCCTTGTCCAGGTCAGGTATGTCTGCTCTAATGATGTGATCAATGTCATCTACAGTCAAAATCTCGTGTAGGAGTAGCAGTATGTGGGCATGTTTCAGTCCTCTCATCTGTCCCTCAACAGTGTGTATTCTAGCCTTCATTTTGCCAAAAACTCCCAGCTTCATGTCGCGGAGGAGCTCATCCAGACTCCGTTTGAAGACTTTATTGACAATGTCTGGTCTGTCAGTGGGCTGCTGGTGTTCAAAAATGTTATTGAGGACACCTTCACTCCGTGAGTTTGCCGTAATGGTAATGAAGAGGTCAAACTTTTTGTATCTGGCTGCTATGGCAAGGGCATCTAGATAGTGCTTGTAGAGGTATCTGGGGCTACCAGTGTGTGAGCCTGGAAGAATTATCTGTTGACCAATGTTGGTGGCCTCAGTCTGTCCTGGCTGTGTTTGCTGAGTAGCCAGGGAATCAATCAGACCAGAATACTGGTGGGCCCTGTACTTGTCCTGTAGTTCCCTACTCCTGTAGTAGTTCATCCGGCAATTTTCTATTTTGGAGTATTGATCACAGAAGTATTCTTGAGCAAGTCGGGCCGACTTCAGAAGGGTGTTGAAGGAGTGGGTTCTCTGTTGTAGATGGAATCTGAAGAACTCCTGAAGAGTGACTTTGGCTGTGGGTGACTGTGCATGAACCTTTGTGATGGGGTTGTCGATGCTGAAGCCAGCATCCCCATGTGGCAAGATCAAGGGATAAGCGGCTGGGTCATACATAGGGTGTAGTGAATTGATGTGTGTAGTCTGGCTGTGATTAGGTATATCAACTGGAGTTCTGTACAGAACAATGTCTCTGGGCTCTGTCTGGCATCCTGGTGCAAAAACAACAACGTCAGGGACAGCAGGGTTGAGGTGACTTTTGTTTGCCCCCTGTGAGCTTTTTGACTTGAACACCATTTTCAGTGCCTGAGTTGGGTTGGCATTGAGTAATTCTGCGCCGGTTTTAAAGATTTTTACTAAAGGGTTAACTGTCTTTAACTCATTTTGAATGAGGGTTAAAGTGGGCTCCTTAATAAGGTCCTCTCCCTTAGCCTGATGAAGGCGGTTCTTAATTTCATTGTCCTGATCAAATACAAAGATTTGTGAGAATTTGGGTCGGTTATTGGTGTCAGGAAAGAATGCAGAGGGAGTGAGGTGGTACATTTGGCCACTCATCTTGAACGGTCGTGGCCCTAGTCCTTTGAATGCAATGATTTTACCGGTGACATTCTTAGAAGCCATAGACACTAAGCCATTGTACTGTCGGATGTTGGCCATGAATTGTTGGGATTCTGGAGAGGTCCTGTCAAACAGAGCTTGAAGTGCAGGAGGGGGGTCCTTGAATGGCTGTAGTTGGATTGTTCCGTAATGGCAACAGGCACTGAAGGTTTTGAGTGGGACAGGATCTTTTGAAAGTTTTGATGTTTCCCAGGGGAACATGACGGCCTTGCATGAAGTGCAGATACAATCCATTGCAGGTGTGGGAAAGGCAACTATTTCTGTGAGTTGTTGTGGCTGTGTCCACGCTCTTCTGAAGTGTTTATCCTTTGGTTTTGTCCTTTGTGATGGATGAGAGTGTGTTGTGTATTGATGGTCCTCATAGCGGCGTTCTGCGAAGAGAGAGATGGACAGCATGCATGATTAGGCAGTTGTGAAATGTGTGCGTAACATAGTAATTGTAATATTCTGTGTAGATGTAAGGAAAAGGAATGTGAGAGATTGGGTGATAGAATGCATTGGAGGGATTATGGGGTAAATCAAAGCACTTACTTTTGGCGGGGGGCGTCTGTAAGGAGCGAGTTGTCCTTCTGCTGGCGCGGTTGCTGTCACTGCGGTTAGCTGAGAAGTGGAGACAGTTGTGTGTGGGCAAAAAGGAATTAGCCGGGATGTTGTGGTATGCAGTTTGTGGTTGAGAGTATTTGTGACATTGAAGAGCGTTTGCGGCTGCATTTGCGCGAGCCACACGCTGGCGAGTGGCATTGCGTGTGCGTTTGCCCAGCATAGCTTTTTTGCGTGGTCCCATGGCTGCGTGCGAAGTTGTGGGTACTGTGTAGTAAAGTTTCCTGTTGTCTCTGTGTCGTTCTGTGTACTGCGTAGTAAAGTTTCCTGTTGTCTCTGTGTCGTTCTGTGTGCTCTGCGGGGGTAGGGGCTACGTGCAGTAGAGGGGGTAGGGGCTACGTGCAGTAGAGTTGCAAGGCAACAACACGTGGACGTGTGTGGCATTGGTAGCGTCGCTGAGGACACTGGCATTGGCCAGGGCATCCAGGTCCTTTATAGTGATGGCTGTGCCCCTGTCATTATGGTGATGTCAGATAGTGTCAGACATCTCCATATATGGAGCTGCCTATATCAGTTATGCCCAAATATGGGACCGTGATGGCTGTGCCCCTGTCATTATGGTGATGTCAGATAGTGTCAGACATCTCCATATATGGAGCTGCCTATATCAGTTATGCCCAAATATGTGGGTTCTCTGATGTCAGACCAAAATAAGCACCCGGAAGTGAATTTCGCGCTGGGGAAGAGATTTGCATAGTATTGGGGCATAATGCGTTTCATATTTATTGTACATCATGGAAGTAGAGTAACGGTATGGGAAGCAGCCGGTTCAGAGGCAGAATATTGAGGAATTTTGGGGTAAAATGTGGAGTTAGTTGGGCCATGTGTGTGCGTGGAGACCGCGCACACACACATGTGTAGCCCCATGAGTTTGGCCGTCAATTATATGTGCAAGATATCACTATGGAAGCCGTCGAACTGGTGCGATCTGACGGCATCCTAGAATTTATAGGTAGGATGTGATGTCATGTGATGTCATGCTGTCGTGAGATTACGTCACACTGGCGTTGTCATCGTGATGTCAGATTACGTCACACTGGCCACATACAACGTTCGTACATACTGACAACCGACATGGCGCAGGATTCAAATTGTATATATAGATTGATGCCCGGGTGTATTTCCGGTAGGAGACACAAATATTCTACTTTGTGTCTCCTACCGGATACATTAGCCGGTAGGTACAATGATGATTTACTAAAAACACACACGGCAGCCTGCGAACAAGACCAATTCACATCATTACTGTGTCTGTTGTTTTGCTATGTCTCTTTCTCTGCGCCTCTCTCTCTCTCTCTCTCTCTCTCTCTCTCTCTCTCTCTCTCTCTCTCTCTCTCTCTCTGCCTCTCTTTCTCTCTCTCTCTCTGCCTCTCTCTCTCTCTCTCTGCCTCTCTCTCTCTCTCTCTGCCTCTCTCTCTCTCTGCCTCTCTCTCTATTAAAAACAAATGCCACATATCATGAACGCAACATCCAATCATATACAAATTTAACTTCTGCGTTGATGGTCCATTGTGGAACTTTGGGCCGTCAACCTTTACTTTATAGAGTGTGGAGCACAGAAGCTGTACTCCAATTAGAAGGCCGAACGTGCCATCCACTGTTTTTGATATACTGAATGCTAAAGATAAGAACCTCAGAATTCTCCAGGCGCTCAACCGAACGCTTGTTTGCATGCAGACCTAGATGTGGAGCGAATTGCCTTCGTGATATATCAGGTCGTATTGTTTTAATATCATTAATTTGCTGTTCTTTATTCACATAGTATAGAGGGAATCTCCCTTGTTTGTCAATAAAGATGCCTTGCGCATGTGAACGGTAATTTCTGTGTATGTCGTCTATAAACTGGACTTTAGGGTTTTATTGAACCAAGAGTGACAGGTCTGTCACGGCACTTCAGCTGGTGACCCCGACCGTGACCCTGTCCAGTCCAGACGACCGCTGGATCCATAAGATCCAAATAACAATTCGCCCATACACTATGTGCTACAATTCCTTGGGGCCCCAGGAAGAGTACACGCGGTGCTATATGTGAATTGTATTATACCAAATTTAGGTCAATTGTCAAAGATAGTGTGTAAATATGATTGCTCGCATGTGAAGTCACCACTGAACAGCAGATTGAATGACCTTTGTGTATTAATACTTAGGCTCTGTACTTCCTATACCCCATGATGTCCCGTTAGTGGCTGGGTGGACCGAGTCGATCCTCCCAGCATCTGTCTCTCTGTATTCTATGATCCTATAGTTTACTGAGACACTACACTGTCTCTCTGTATTCTATGATCCTATAGTTTACTGAGACACTACACTGTCTCTCTGTATTCTATGATCCTATAGTCTACTGAGACACTACCCTGTCTCTCTGTACTCTATGATCCTATAGTCTATTGAGACACTACCCTGTCTCTCTGTACTCTATGATCCTATAGTTTACTGAGACACTACACTGTCTCTCTGTATTCTATGATCTTATAGTTTACTGGGACACTACACAGTCTCTCTGTATTCTATACTCCTATAGACAATATTCTATACTTCTATGAGACACTACACTAGCTGCCTTTGCACGGCTCTCTAAATCGCAAACCACACTGGGTTCATGGGAGAAGATAGCGTGTAGCCTAAGTTGTGTACGTTATATGTCGTTATATGTCGTTACATGTGAGCTGGGACTGCGGCTCAGGGTAGACCCCAAAAATACTACAGGAGGTGACGACCGTAAACGGGCCTTGAGGACGTACGCTGCTGGGTCCGAGCGGTAGGTTACATGTGAGCTGGGACTGCGGCTCAGGGAAGACCCCAAAATACTACAGATTGTGAGCTGGGACTGCGGCTCAGGGAAGACCCCAAAAATACTACAGGTTGTGAGCTGGGACTGCGGCTCAGGGAAGACCCCAAAAATACTACAGGTTGTATGTAGGCCGGCCATGTTAAGGCTTGTAGTGGAGTCTTAGAAAAAAACCAAATACACTGTTAAGGCTTGTAGTGGAGTCTTAGAAAAAAAACAAATACACTGAAAGGCTGGCTCTGCAGCCTAGGGCTGACCCCTAAATGGTACCACAGTGTGTCATATATGTTGTCTATACTGTATGTGTATGTTGAACGCATGTCGTCCTGAATGAATGAAGGCCTCTGTAAGTCCTGTTTGTTTGTCTGTTTGTTTTTCAAGGTATGTTTGTACGTCAGAGACGTGTAGGCTGAAGGTGCGGAATAGGTCGACTGAAAAATACCTTCTGTCATTGTTAAGTGTACATGTTTGTATCTACTGTAAGCAGGAGGCGTGCTGCTGTAGAACACCTGACCAGTGTGACTGACCGTGTGACTGCTGCAGCTGAATGTGTGTCCCACTTTGGGGTAAGTGTTAGAGGTGAATGCATTAGGAATTGTGAGAGTATGAATGACAGGCGCACCCACGCTATTTATTAGGACCGTGGTTCAACTTATTTCATATATGCCCCTCGATCGCGTGCCGTTCCTGGGTCCATATATGTAATTGGGTTGAACACAAATCATATAGTTCTGCTTGAGTGACCCCTGATTCTGGTTACCATGGTGCATTCACAAGTGCATGGCTTTGTACCATTTTGAGTCTGACTCAATGGAGCACAGTGATTTACTTCTGAGTGAACGGTGTGAAGGCCTGAGGACGTAGGAGACACTAGGGGAATATTTTCCAGGGGGAGTGAGAGAAAGAAACTTAGTAATACCCCACATTCACGTAAGGTGCATCCAAGATACCTGCTATTTTTTTGCTGAATTAAAATATTTGAGTTATATTGAAGCCTATGCCCCTGAGAATTTACATACTGCAGTTATCCAACGTCAGGTTGACCAGTACTTTCAAAGTAAAAAAAAATAGGAGATAAACACAGTCAATGAATTACAAAAGGCAGCCATGCACTGAGGGAGAGAAAAAGCTTCTTCTTTAAATCTGGTAAAATAGACAGTTGAAAGAATGGGGGGGAAGGAAGGCATTTGACCTTCACTCCTCACCAGCGGCCTACAGCAGTGGCCCACACACACTGATAAGATTCCCACAACACTGTCAGTGGAAATGGAAAACAAAACCTGTTATTTTGCATGTGAATGCTCCCAGCTAAAATGTAGTCATGAATAGTGGAAATTTAGTGTGAAATTAGTGACCCAACGTGTACTTGTAGATCGACTAAATTCTCTATAGAATAAAAATAAATAAATGCCGAAATAATGTACTGTGACCAAACTAAGTGTTATCCGAAATAATTTAAAGAATGTAAGCAGTGCACAGAAAGCCCAAACGCTTCTTACTATTGATACAGCATTCAATGAACACCTCATAATTTCTTTCCGTGGCAGGGCTAGTAATCTCTCTTAGTGGCGAGACGCATTTTGGAGTGACTGATAGACCAAACAAGTGACAGTGCCTGCAATGAAAGGCCAGGACACTTACTGTAAGTGATCATTTAAAATGAGAAATACATATTAAGCATGGTGCACGATAGTGAGAGTGCCACATACACTGTTATCAAATGAGAAAACAACTTATAGTCTCACATACACTGTAACTGTAATTGTTTCTCACAGTATCATTATTATATATATATTATATATTACAACTATCTCAGACTTTAGAAATGGGTTGGTTTCACATTCGAGGACTGCAACAATGGTTGGCGGACGGTCATTTCTTTCTATGAACTGGAAACATGCAGTTGGAGGCATTAAAAACTGAAAGAGACTGTGAAAGACCACAATATAATGCAGTTTGAGCGACATGCTGAAGGACTTAAGTGGCACCAACATTGCAAACTGCAGTCTTCACAAGACTCAATTCTGAGGACACCTATGGCGACCAGAGAGCAAGCCATGGGAAAGCTTGAATGACTTTTGACAAACTTTGATCTGGTACAGACACTGGAACTACTATGCCATGGTGAAGGACACACTTTCTAAGCAAGAAGTGGGACTCTATGAAACAAGGTTGACTTACTGCTAATCGTTGTTGTTGGGGCCTCAACATGTGTAAACAAATACATTTTCTATCGCTCTGGGTAGAACACAATATTTTTTAATTTTTTACAAATAATATACACTAGAGAAGTGACAAACATGATACTTTAGCTCAGGCA